>NC_051044.1:3860678-3895678 GCF_904848185.1 Acanthopagrus latus | reverse complement strand
GTGATTTTGTGATGCTCAAAAAATATATATATCCACCGTTTTACACCCTTTTCTTTCACAATAAGCGTGTGGTGGGGAAAAGTACATTTAGGCCCGTGTGCATCAGGTGATGTTAAAGACAACTCTGTAAAATTTGCCTCAAAGCCTGGCGCTCATCCTGGGGGCTTGTTTGGTCTATGAAGAGAGGGGTATTGTGGGTAAATAAGGGATGGTAGGTTGCAAACGCTTTGCCAGATCTTAGCAGCAGATCTGAGCCTCAAACAAACTTACATGCAGCCGAGACATTTCAGCGTAAAGGTGTTTTGTTTGGTTTGTTTCTCCCTCAAGTCAAATCCCGTCCACGTCTGGGGGGTTGAAGAGTTCGACTGCAAAAAGTAAATATTGATGATGCTCGTTGAGTTTTCTCCTCTGCTTTTCTGCTTGGATTGCTGTAGATGGTTCTTCAATTTGGTCCCAGTTGAACTTCCATATGCAAAAAATGCCTCCGGTGATATAGACCAGCTGCTACTCTTCCAACCACCAACATGTTTTTTTTTTTTTGTTTTTTTTTTGCTGCTCACACATTGAAAGAGAGAAGAAAGCAGTTTCACGTTTTACTAGTTTAGTAGTTTACTTAAAGTTTCTTCTCAAGATGTATCAGTAGCGTAACGGGCGCGGCTATGTATCTCCCAGGTGTAAAGACTTGGATTAGCTTCTTACTGGGTAGCTAACTTTCTGGTAAAGTGCTTTCCTTCAGCTCTGTTAGCATTATTTCATTTAAGTATTCAAGACACATTCACAGTCAGGACTCGCAAATACGACACGAGCACGGGGCTGGTTTTTACTCTCTTCCTTTATAATATACTCTACTGTAATGGAGTTAGAGAGATGCATCAGGGGTATTAATAAGGTGAGCAGCATCCTATTTCATGCACCGATGAGCATAGTGGGAGCTATATTCTCTGCAATGGCCTCGGAGACTAACTAAGCTGATAGCGGTGCTGGGAATGTGCTAAAAAGTCAGAAAGCTGCTTTTAAATCTTTGGGTCTAATGTAGACCGACATTATGGAGGTCTCGCATTTCACTGCACGCTTTGTTAAACTGCCTCCGCTCTTTTGGCTCCATCCTCAAGAGGGATTAATTGGAAAAGTCAAGCAGTTAAAAGAAAGTGTTGCAGAAACAGCAGGTTAGAGACGTTTCAGACTTGATTGGGTTGCGATGTCTTCAATCCCTTCCTTGCTGTTTGCTGGTATTCTTTAGAAAACAACTAAATGTACACACAGCTTCTCATTACTATTTGTGTTGTCTGGATTGTTTTTTTTTCTGCGATTGATTTCATCTTGAAGATTTGAGCAGATGAAATGCTAAGGCAGGAGGAGAGAGATGAAGGAATAAATGAACGACGAGGGGTTTTGTCCCCCCGGCCTCGGCTTTCCGCCGTCTGCTCGCGTTGATCCACTTCATTTTCTGAGCATTACCGCGCTGACCGCTCAGAGAATTTAATAGCGACTGTTGTGAGGCGGCGAGTGTGCTGGATGTTATCATCAGCTGTGCATGACGCGTGCAGTTTTTCTCTGCTGTTGCCTGCAAACTGCGTTTTTTTTTTTTTTTTTTGTGCTCAGCATGTTGGAGCCATAATCCTGCAGGAGGGAGTGTGTGAGCGTGATGGCAAACAGCAAAGAACAAGAACTTGCTGCACATTTTCACGCCTGCTGTACGTGCACACACTGATAACACGTTTTCGTTGCAGGTTGCACTTGAACACTTCGAAACAAAACGTGCGTCTTCGTGTGATTCTCCTCTCAGCTCCTCCCTCCGTCATTTACATTTCAAGGCGTTCAGATAACCTCTCGCAGCGTTGCAGTACGTCACGGCGGAGCTGATGGAGAGCAGATCACGTGACCTGCGACTGTCTGTCTCACCACTTACCTCTTGTTGTTTTTATCTCTCATCTCGTCGTCTCCCTCCGCCGGCCCTCTGCTGAACCTTGTCAACAGAGTTAACTGAGCGTCATGTCGGATCCGAGGCAGAGAAACTGAAATGTAACTTCAAAGGAGTATTTGATGTTTTTTTTTTTTTTCCTGCCCTGCACCTGACAAGCTGTTTTCTCCTCACGCCGGCTTCTCTTCAGCTGTGAGCCGTTTTCCTTTTCTTGCTTTTGTTTGTTCGTGTTTTTAGGGAGGTTTGCCTCCTCTTATGGAGGATTTAGTGACACTTTATGTGTCAAACAGTTGGGAATCAACACACATGCGCAAGACTCTGTGTTTTCTGTTGGATTGCGACTACCAGGTGTGTCTTTAAGCTTTCATAGTTTCTGTTTTCTACTCAGGAAGTAGAGTCGATGAGTATTTAGTCCATTGGACCTTCATATAGGGGCCCAGAGATCAAACTTTATATCTGTTTTTTCCTTTAACTCGTCCATATTTTGGTTGTTTTTACCACATTGAGTGCTGGTGCAGTCAGTCAGCCTGTGACGTGATCTCCTGTAACCTTCACCTCGCTCTGCAGTGCACACACCAGCTCGTCAGATACAGCAGCCTGGTCTGTGGCCTCCAGCTTCACATGATGCTGCCCGACCTGCCCCTCCAGCGTCCATTCTGCACGATCAGGTCAAGTTAGCAATAATTTGTATCGCGCAACGTCTGGTTATTGTCAAACAGTCGCAGTTTGGTTCAGTTTAGGAAAAACATCACCGCACTCAGCCACATTACACGTCTACATAAAGTCAGCTATGAGGGTAGTATGTCACATATATATATATATATTACACAAATTGGTTGAATGATTTACTTTTGACTTCCTTGTGGACACAAACCCCAGTCTCCAGGAAAATATCCTGATGTGTACGACCCATTCAACCCGACCCAAACACTTCCTGACCCTCTCACTCTTTATATTCCATTTTAAATCCACCTGGCAGCAGGAATCTGTTAAGATGGAGGTCGATGAAGTTAGAATATAAGATTCCTCATAGCCATGCTTATGGGAATATGCAACAGATTTTTAGGAGGAAGAATCAGTCTTTAACACATGCTAGTTTCTTTCTGTGACTTATATTCCTGCGTCACGTCGCTCTACGTACGTTTGCGTCCGTCCTCAGACTGATCGTCCTCCAGCGAACGAGCTCTGCGTGTCGTCAGCTTCAGGAAGTTTTTACACAGATGAAGTTTAGAGCTCTGAGAGAAGAGGGCGGGAAAAAAAAAAAAAAAGAATAAGAGTGGATTCATAGAGGGAGAGAGAAAAAAAGATGAGATCATTAGAGCTAAAGCAGCAGTGACTCCCCTCTTCAACTCCCCCCTCTCACCCCGATGCCCACCTATCCATACAGGCTGCAATTAACCACAACAGAGAAGCCATTAACCGTCCTAATTACAGCGAGTTCCTTCCATAGCCGCTCTATATGTGTGGGTGAGAGAAAGCTCTGTGTCTGTGTGTGTGTGTGTGTGTGTGTGTGTGTGTGTGTGTGTGTGTGTGTGTGTGTGTGTTGATGGCTAAGAGGATGTTTAAAAAATGTGCAAGGGGTGACTGAGTTTGTGCGTGTTTGTGTGTTTTCTGTACGGAAACTGTGCAAATCCTGTATTTAATTTTCACATGTTTTTTTGTCAGCCTGTGGTTTATTTGCTCAGCGGGTGTGAAGGGGAAGGGGGGGGTACTCAGTGTGTGTGTGTGTGTGTGTGTGTGTGTGTGTGTGTGTGTTAACCACGGTCGCACTGTGCCAGCGTTGTCGAGGACAATAGCTAATTACACATCTTCATCGCCTTCAGCATCATAATAACCGCAATCAGACAGCCTGGCGTTTAGTAACTCGGAGGTTTTGTGCGTGTTCGTTTCATATGTGCGTGTCCGTATACGTCGCACACAGACACACACACAAATGCACACTCTCGCTCTCTCTGAACCACAAACACACCTCTATTACATAGTCTATAAAGTATAATGATGGAGAGAGCGATTAGATATGAGACCTGCCCTAAAATATACGATTTCTCTCCATCACACACGCAAACACACACACACACACACACAGACAGACAAATACACAAACACAAATACATTTGCTGCAGCTCCTGGCGACATTCACAATCTTTCTGCTTTCAGCTGTGCACTGTGTGTGTCCAACATGTGTTCAGAAATGAAAAGTAGGCATTTTGTGGTATGATTGCAGGGAGCCTTTTCATAAAGAGTTGGTGGAAGAAATTAAGGAGAAAAAAGACTTGAAATGATTTTAGCTGTAAACGTGTTGTTTGAAAGCTGGATAAAAACTAGTTGACAACTAAAAATGCCACTCCTGAGTTAAAACAATGAAAATCAATCCCATGAAAAGACCAAAACCAACTCTCAGAATGTTAAACCTTCCCCACAGAGTCTCTGACGTCAAGCTCCAAACACATTTGTTCCGACTCAAAACTTAAAATCCTTATAAATGGACCACAAATATTCCTTTATTGGTTTTATATAAGTCAGTTACGTCGACAGCAGAACCGTCTAGTTCTTCCTCATAAAGGAGTAAACAGTGTTATTTGGTGCCTGGGAGATTGAGTCAAAATGAACTACGTTGTTGATGCTCGTGATGAAGGAACATGTCATTCAGCACAGCAACAGTGTGACTCACTGATGTGCTCTTTGTTCGACAACAATGGGCACAAGAGAACGAGGATGGATGTATTATACTTGATGATAGGATCAGTTCATTGTTGGTTTGTTAACACTAATGAAAATCACCTCGTGCTTTACTTCCTGCTGCAAAGACGACTAAAACTCTATTTTGGTAAGTGGGGCGACTAGAAGTACTTCAGGTTACAGAAAAAGATATGCAAGAAGCATATCTTAAACAACCTGTCTGCTGGAATCAATGCTCGCAATGCTTCAACTTCCCGTTTAGCCTGAACTTTTTATCTTTTGTCACAACGTTGTGATACAGGTCCGGTTAGATTTGCAAAAGCTTCATGGCTGCTGAAGATGTCCGCCGGTCTCACCCGGTTTTGGCGGCACTGAAACAGATGGAAAAGTCTCGAGGTATCCCTTAAAAGAAATATCCAGAGGTGTGACTGTTTGGCGTCCTTGATGCCGCCACCGTCTCCTCCACCTGTGGATGCGACAGGTGGCTGATATGCACATGATGTGAAGGTGATATGCAGCGATATGCAATAACTTCAACGGTCAACACAGTTTCTGTACAGCCACGCTCGGATCATGCTCAGTTAAACATGAGAATATTCTCTATGGCAGCCAACAAGAAAGCACAAGAAATAATGGAAACTTTACAGACACTGTGAGTTGACAATCTAGGGAACGTCATTGTGATGCGTTTGTAATTTCATCCAGTTAAACTGAGTTATTGTCGCTGAAAGAGCTACAGGAAAGTTTCCTGAAAGTGTCGATCGACTATGTAAAGTACAAACTGAGAAGATAACGCTGGTATTTTAGAATCAGAGGATTCTTTTCAGGCTCATTGTTCTGCCGGTCCGAACGTATTGTAGCTGCAGAGCGAGCAGGTGCTTCTGTTTCTTTATCTGAACTCTTCAGCAGGACGCTCGCTCGCTCGCTCGCTCGCTCCGTATTGTGACGCCTACCTGGTCGGTTCGCTGAATGGCCGGTTGATTATAATAGAGCGTCGGCTTAAATGCTCTTATTCAAGAAAATGAAATAGGCTGAGTGCGTTCACTTCATTCAATTCAAACTCCTTTCAGTGGCATCTTGTGTTTTCTTCTCATGTGCCCAGATAAGCCTCGCTGAGTATCGCTGCTCTTTATTTCCCGCAGCAGCGTCACTTCTAATACAGACGTGGGTACCTGGCAGCTGCCCAGAACAAACACAGCACACTCCTGTGGTCCCGGCTCATTCCTGACTGTTATTCCTATTAACTCAGACAACAAAATATCATAATGGGGCGACATTATTATGCTAATTTTCACTATTATGTGGAGTGTTAGTACCTCCTGGACATTCAATCGTTGTTGCAGCCTTGCAAACACACTCGACCGTTTTGAGGTTCTCATTAAGTGTTCACAATAAGAAACATTTTGATGTCATCGGGGTCGTATTAAATCTTGTCCCAGTCATGATTTGCTCACAGATGAATCACACTTTCATACGCGCTATAGACAGAAGAGGATGGCTGCTGCTGTCGTTCTATTAATGCATCAGTGTTTTGTTGTTGCAGATGAAACCCGGGGGACAAACTGAAAAGGTGTGCTGAGTTTATAAGTGCAGTTTTTTTAAAAAATCCTTTTTGTGTCCTCGATTCGAAATGTTTCAATATCTTTTGTTCCAAAAGCAGCGATGTTTTTCCCTCTTTCACTATGTTTTCTTCCAAGACAGATAAAAATGCACTTTTGGGTTACTGAACTCAGAAGTGGAAATCACAAATAATCACGAGGTTTCTGCAATTTGAATCTTTGAATAATACCCTTCCGTGTGCGAAACTGAAAAACCCATTCATGGTCACAGTCATTCTTAGCTGTTTTTATATATACATATATATTTAAATAGCCATTTTATTGATTCAGCAATAAGAAGACAAACTAGGTGAGTTCCAGATGGAGTAAAAGCTTTTCAATCATGAGAGCTGTAACATCCTCACAAATGAAAAAAGACATTTAATTCTCAATTGTTACAGCAGTTTTATTGCTGATTGATGGTCACAGCATTATTAACATTACATACTGTTCATACAGAAACTGAAAGACTGAACAGAACAAATATATTGCACTGACTTGATGTGAAAATCAAACTACAACCGAGGCTTTTTTTTGTGAATGTATATGAGTCAAACCTTAAAAGAGGCACTTTTAAGATTTACCGTGTTTTCGTTTTCAGGTCAAACTCATTTTCAATGGGAGTGCTACGGGCGCTTTTATGATAGAATCAAAATCTCTATTTTTAAAACAGTAAGAAGACTCGACACAACATGAAACTTTGCTGGTAGCATCACCAGGGTCTCTACACATGAACACCAGCACTGACAACATTGTTTGTGTACACAGAGTTACTAAAAAGAAAGTTTTTGAACAACTCATGTTAGCAGCAGCTTGTTCCGCTCGCCGCCGTCCCGCCAGTGGAGAAGAGTCGATCTCAGAATGTGACGTAACCTGGAGGACAGTTAAGGTGGAACTACTGTCTTCCAGCAACAACTATCCACACCAGATCTCACGTGACTTTTCCTGCTTTTGATTTTAGTTTTGTTTCTTATATGAGGCTCCTTTTTCAACTTCAAGGTCAATATTGTTTTTCACTAACGACAAAACAACAAATTATCCGCATTTATATGGAACTAAGCTTTAGGAGCGTTCCACCTTAACTGTGTCAAATGAGTTTGACCGGAAAACGATCTTTCATGTGCCTCATTCATAGTTATTATGCGTTTACACGAGGGTTTGACTCGGGTACATTCACAAAATAAAAGCCTAGGTTGCATTGTGGCGAGAGTTTTGCTTTAACATCTTGATGTGAAACTTAATCAAAAGTTCCTGTGGTTCATCGCTGTAGAAATATTTTCAACAGTGTGCTGAAAGGCATCTGGGAAGTGTTTCATCATAGTGGACTGAACTTGTTTGAGTTCACCTCTCATCCAAGAGGCTTCTTCAGTTCTGACTAACTGGAGGGGAGTCGCAGGCTTTTAAACCCTGTGTGGGAGTGTCCTTACAGAGACACGTGCGAGCTCTGAGTTTGGGAGTCGTTAGAGTCTCTTGTGGGTTGTTGACTCAGCCGGGCTTCATGTGGGTTTCTGGGACTAGGTGAGCCCATGTGTGAATGGTTGTTTAGCTGTCTGAGGAGGGAACTCGGTACTCAGCTGTAGGTGGGTGATGAGTAACGTCGTAGGACACCTCCAGTTTGATGTCTTCAAGAAACTGAAACGGGTCCAGTTGCCCACGATGCAGCACTTTCATCAACATATCACAAAGCCTCTTCTCTCACATTTCCATCAGCCAGCCAGTTCCAAAAGAGTGAGACTTACTTTATTTTTCCTTCTTTGCTTAGAGAAACGATTCGAACACACATTTTGTACGATGTGATTACTTGAGATTGTTTTCAGCAGAACCTGTGGGTCCACTCTGTTTACAGGCTTAATCACAACCCAATCTCGAGAATAAATGTTCGCTACGTTCACAGCTGAATTTAATTTGGCTTAACATAACCTGTTTTTCGTCTGGAACAGCCTCGTAGCTTGTTGTAACACCACGTCCGACTCCTCCACCTCATGTTTTACAATAATGTACAATATCTGGTTCAACCTTGGACGTATCTGTGATTCTGCAGAAACATTAAGCGCTGACAGTATATCCTGGCGACTGGGTTGACACTCACTGACGTTGGTAGCTGGTAGCAGATTCTAAAGGTCATATTCAGTCAAGATTTAATGTGCCCTTCTTTGTACAGATGTTATGTGAATGTTTTGTGTTCATTGAAGCGTGAAGGTGGCTCCACATTGCTTACAAAAACCAACAGGCTTTTAGATGCCGATAAAAACCCTGTTTTGTATTTCAAACAAACCCACATGGTCCGAACCCGACCCATACATGATGGCCCCCGACAACATTACAGGCTTTTTGTTGTTGTTGTTCAGAATCGTCTGATTCAGGGTCGATCTGAGGTGGAGGAGCTCAGCCGTGAACTCGATTTTTGAGTGGCCTCGTTTTGAAGAGTCTAGTAGCTACAGTGACTACAGCACACACAGCTTGTCCAATTTCATGTTCCTAAACACACACAAACACTAATCTGCAGTGGCACTGCCTTAGCATCACTATGTTTGAGCTGTGTGTGCGTGAGCGTGTGTGTGTGCGTGTGACATCCAAAATAATGAGGTAAAACTTTGATCATAATGCAGGTCCGCCCACACATCCTCATCCCTGTCACATACGGAGAAATCACGTCAGCACTCTGTATTAATGTGTGTGTTCTCTCTTTAGTGTGGCTTCTGCAAATATAAGATGCACCACAAGCTCTGTGTGTGTGTGTGTGTGTGTGTGTGTGTGTGTGTGTGTGTGTGTGTGTGTGTGTGTGTGTCTTTACCTATGTAAACCAAGAATCCACAGTCCAGATAGATAATGTAAGTTCACGACCGAAGTCCGCATCAAACACAGCAGTGCCCTCTGGCTAAGTGTGTGTGTGTGTGTGTGTGTGTGTGTGTGTGTCTGTGTGTGTGTGTGTGTGTGTGTGTGTGTGTGTGAGAGAGAGAAAGAGACTGACAGATAAAGAGGAGCAGAGATTGTGTGTTTGAATGTATTTGTATAATTATGTGACGTTGCCCTGAGTGTCTGTCAGAGCATGCTCCTGTGTGTCTTCTGTGTTTAGTGTATGTGTGAACCTCACAACTCTGTGTGTGTGTGTGTGTGTGTGTGTGTGTGTGTGTGTGTGTGTGTGTGTGTGTGCAGCTGCAGACTGCCTGGAGCGCTGTCTCTCTCTCTCTGTCTGGCTGTCTGGTCCGTTGCCTGTCTCGTAGGTTTTCTGGTGACCTTGAGGCAAAATGTATGATAACTTGACGCGTATGCACGTCAGTGTTTCCACCGTGTGTGTGTGTGTGAGTGTGTGTGTGTGTTAATGAAGTCGGTTGTAGCTCGAGAGGACGTGTTAATTGAAAAGGAAACACATGGACCTATATTAAAATATATTATTGACAAAGAAATGCTCCAACTTTTTGTGAAATATAGGCTGCTTGTCAGGAGTTATATGAGGATCTCCATTTAAAAAAATAATTAGACCTGATAGCATGAAGCCTAAAAAGACACTAAAAAGGAAAACATCTTGAATCACTTCGTTATGTGTTTGTTTGCTGAGTGTTTTGCTGAAAAAGCCTGCTGATGGTCAGTATTTAGTTTCATTGCTCGGGCAGGTAATATATTTTGGGAGTTTTTTTTGTTCCATCTGTTGAAATGCTTTATACTTTCCAACCACGTTCAGTAAAAATCAAAGTGTCTGACATTAAAGGAAAAAGTCTGAGATCTGTGGCTGTCGCAGGCCTTCACCAATCATTTCATCTGGCACTCACACTCACTAACTCTGCAGCTAACTTTTACTAGTTCAAACATATTTACTTCAACAGCTGTGACTGTGTCCTTTGTTTGTGGTCATTATGATCATGATCATGTTCTCTTACACGTGGAGAAGACGTGAAAACGTGATTATCAGAGAAAACGCTCTGTGGATTTGGAGGGAGGCTGAAGGGAGGGACTACAGTTTTTTTGATACAAAATCTCACAGACTGGTTTCTCTAACATTAACAACCCCAACTTTAGGGTTAAAGCTGAGTGTTTTTTTAATTCTACATGTCTTCGATTTGCAATTGACAGAATGGCTTTTGAGCAGTGAATACCAGGTTGGAGCTCGGCTAGCTGAATTACCTTTCATCCGTTTGGGTAAACGCCACAGAGCTACACTGACAGCAACTTTACGAGAGTAGGATTCATGCCAGTCTCCTCATCTGACTGTCATTAGGCAAACAAAGCACATTTGCACAGATCACAGAAAGATCGAGCAGGAAACATATTGCAAAAGACGCTATGATGCAAAAGATTCAGGTCATCTGTTGCGAGCACGCCGAGGTTTAAGTGTTTTCTGTCAGTGTTGATCTGCCAAACCGCCCTGTGATGTCATATTATCCTGTATGTTTCAGCAGCACGCAGGTGGTGATGGTGGTGTTGGCTGTTACTGTCGAGTCTGACACGTTTGGCCTCTTTTTTGACATGGTATTCGTGTTTATTTGGCGCCATGCTTTTGCAGACGGTTTGTTTCTTCGAGCTCAGCGCTGGGTGTGAAAAATAACCAAAGATTTTGCTCTGCACAAAAACCTCTGGGACTTCTCTGTCAGCTTTCTAAATACAAAATACTCCCCAGTGGTTTCACACCAATTCACACCTCGATTAGTGAGAACATGGCCGCTCTCACATAACAGCTGCCGTATGGGACTCAGATCAGACGTTTAGGTTGAAACTTGAGGAAATTGCATGAAAAGTGACTTTTACAAACATCTAGGATATATTACAAGTCAGCTATTACCAGTCTTTCAGTGTGAACCACTCAGAGAAGTTCCCCACCAGAACAGATTTAACCTACAGGAACATTTTGTCGTGCAGTTTTTGGTGAAGAGGACCCTAAAAACTGCTCCAGGATTATGTGGCGGCGGCGAGGTGGGAGGGGTTTGTGGAATCCGACGGTCGCGTCTCTTTCCGTCTCAGGTGTCGGCAGCTCAGCCTCGTCCTCAGCAGCCTCCACTGAGCCTGCACGCGTTGTTACTGTACACGTAATGTTTCGTGTGTGAAGGTTTCGGTGAAAGCTTGAGGGAATCCTCCGAGATGCTACAGAGCGCTGTCTGTTAGCATTCGCATCACGCATGCATGCACATACATAGACAGACACACAACTACACACACACACACACACACACACACACACACACACACAAGCCTTTCAGGTGTTTTTTGTATAAAGCTCGATGTTTTAAATCTGACCGGGGTGTTTGTTTGTTTTTTTCACATACAGCCCTGTAAAACAAGCAGGAGACACTGCACCTGTAGTTTGTACTTGTGTGTGGATATAAAGAAATTCAATTCTAAAGGTGAGCGAGCTGAAATACTTTTACAGAGAGGAATCATTACGGTAATAAGATGGAAGTAGCAATCTAACTTTAAACTAATCTTAGATGAACCAATTCATTTAAAAGAGGAGACTAGCCGGAAATGAAATCGATTCAATGCAAATATTTACTGCAGTTATTGAGACGTTTGTCTGACTGCATCCGCTTTCTGTCTCTGTTTCTTCTCTCTATCTGTTTTATCTTTTATTTTCAGGGGAAAGGCCGTTTAACTTTTGGGATGGCACAGAAATCAATGTGTCTTCTTTTTTTGGTTCGTGCAGCAGTGAATGAGCCTTGAGCTCTTCAAGTGCACCATTTGGAATCACACAGTATGTTATCGGCTTTTTAATGGCTGCGTTTTGGGTATATTATCTGAAATGGCCTCTGATAGTCATGTGGGCAGAGTAAAACTGACAGATGTTCCGGTTTAACCGTTACTTTGAAAGCAAAGGGCCCCATCCCTCTTGCAGTGCTGTTAGCATGGTGAGCTATCCGGCAGCCAAAGAAAAGAACTGGCTGTAAAATTTGTTCACTGAAGATACAACTTAGATTTAACATTTCCTACAGTGACACAACAGTTCTACCACGTTCCTCCACTGATCAGCAGGTTGCAAGACACGCTGCAGCAAAGCCAGGGAAGAAGAAGAAGAAGAACAAGAAGAAGAAGAAGAAGAAGAAGAACAAGAAGAAGAAAAAGAAGAACAACAACAACAAGAAGAAGAAGAAAAAGAAGAAGAACAAGAAGAACAAGAAGAAGAAGGAGAGTAATCGTCCATGTTAACCACTCTGGATTTATAACACTTGCAAGAATCAGTCTTGTAAATGTTTTATGAGGAAGGAAGTGCACTCGACACGTTTGTTAGAACTCAAGGATACACATAATGCATTTTAATGAGCAGCACTGGATGTAAATATAACTTTTCAGTTTGCTTACAAAAGCTCAACAGGGTATCTTTAATGTAAGACATGACTATGTGGACATTGTTTAATGCACAGCATCTGTTTCTACGACTTTAAACAAAGGGGGGAAAAGAATAATGACACATTGAATTTTCAAAATAAAACATCGGTAGTTCTGAGCAGCAGGCATTTAAGAGACTCAGTCAGCAACTGCTGTTGGATTCTCGCTAATGAAGCTGAACCTTCTTTTAAATAATGTGTTAGATCTTTACGATGACATCCATCTTTTCGTCTGTCTTTCCACCTCGCACATGTTCCAGTCATTACGGTCTCTGCTTGAGGAGATGCTCTTGCTGCAAGCGTCATGCCGCTGCCTCTGCTGCAGGTGGAAAACCTGGCCCGATGCCTCGTCTATAACTCAACCTGTTCAGTAAGCTGACAGCGCCAGCAGTCATTAGCCTAATCGCATTCAAATTATTCACAGAGAGACGCTGATTTTTCAGGCAGGAGTTGGAGAAGAGGCAGCGGGAAAAGAGGCCTAAAAAAGAAAATGTGTCGCTGACGTGTGAATCCATACAAACGGACTATTAGTGCTTACAGATCGCAAGAAACAAAACGCCTGTAGTGACAAACATGTTTGCGGTGTGCTGATACCCCAGACACACACACCTCTGGCACGAGACGTGTGTGTGTGTGTGTGTGTGTGTGTGTGTGTGTGTGTGTGTGTGTGTGTGTGTGTTCGGAGGACCGGGCTGAGGATTCATTTTGCTGGGAGGGAATAGTTGTGACTAAAACAGTTTGTCTTACATCCAGTCACAGAGACGGAGAGGGGCCACGCTGCCTAAAGCTTCCTTTATGTCGCACTGTGTGTGTGTGTGTGTGTGTGTGTGTTTGTGTGTGTTACTGTTTATATAACAGTGTGTGCAGGGCTTGTGTCTACGTATTCCTGTGTGTTTTGTGCGGCTGTGCTCATGCAGGTATACATTTGGCCTAAATCCTTTTTGGGTATGCATCACTCACAGCTGCCAGAGGCTGTGCGTGTTTGTTTTTATGCATGTGTTTCTGTTTGTGTGTGTGTGTGTGTGTGTGCGTGTGTGTGTGTGTGTGTGTGTGTGTGTTGATGAGCAGTCCTCTGGGGTCCATTATGCCTGTGACAGCCCCGCCACAGCAGGGGAAAAGCAGCCAGCCAGATAACTTATGAAAGCGATTTAAAGCTAAATTGAATCCACAAGTTATGAATTATTAAACTTATTACACCTCTGTGAAGATCGCTAAACTCCGGAGCACAACAACAATGGCCTCCTTTCCGCTGTCACTGCTGGGAAGAGAACTGATTTCTAAGCATTACCAGTGGGGAAAGTGCTGCATATTTCAAAAGGTGTTAGATGGCAGGGAAATGTGTCACGTACGGAAATTATCAGAGGGGGAAACGCTTTAAAAATTGGGGTGGTGGAAGGAGGGAATGTACTTTACAAAGTGACGTTTGTTTGGTTATTTTATGACATTTCATCGTCTTCAAGTTAGGAAGAACTTCAGAAGTCTGACCAAGTATACGGAAAATATTATTATCTTTATGACCTGACTTTGTAATCAGGAGGTGAATGGGGATGGTGAAGCCAGTGACCACAGTTCAAGACAGTGCTCCAGCATTTGCAAATTCGAAAACAGTGGATGTTTTTGTTGACGGACCGGAGCGTTTTTACATTTACAACATCACTGGAAAGTTTTAATGAGACCTAGAGACCATTTGCAGGTGTGTGTGCTGTGACGTCAGCAGGTGATTTTAATGACATCTTGGTACATCTCTCATCGTGTTTTCGGCAAACAAAACAGTTATTTTCATTTTAAAAGATTGATATTTTCCTCGCTTTTAGTTAGTGTTTTTTGTGGCTACACCAAACCAGACCATAAGCACGGTGTTGTCTGATGATAACATTTAAAACTGAACTTAAAGAAACATAAAGTTATTACTTTTCAGAAACATACATTGCCAACATTATTCTGGGAATTGTTTTGTAGATTTAATTCTGATGTAGTTGGTAGATTGAGTAGGTACACGTCAACATGAACATCGGGAGGGTTGCTCACTTTCAAACACTTCAAGCCAGGCGTCTTACTAAACAAACTATACTGACCCTGTATTTTTTTTTGAATGATCTTCTGAAAATTGTCCACGGTAAAGGGATGCTAGTTAGCTTTAGCTGCTAACAGGATTGTGCTACTTTTTGGGCCACGCTCACAACTTCAGCACTGGAGAGTCAAAACAATGCAACAGCCGACTTTATCTTCAGTAAAGACTGCTGATTTTTTTGTAAAAAGTAAAATGTAAAGGTGATGTGTGTGATGACAAACTGTACATCCAACATACGACACATTGGCTCATTTAGTCACTGTGGAAAAAGCTGCAAGGTGACATTATTGACCACTGCGCCACTGTTTAGTTTTTTAATTATAGAAAACTTAAGCTTGGCGACCGACTCAATAAAACAAATTAAACTATTGCGGTTCTTTCGATGAAGTGAAACTGAGCCTTGAAGGAACAAAGTGATTGTAATTTAAAGGAGAATTAAAACCACAATGTGTGAGATTTTGCAGGAAATGCTGCATTTTGAAAAAAATCCTTTTCTGTCTGCTCGACTCTGCTGATGGTAGTAAGCTGCTTTAAAAAAAAAATAATTAAAAAATGCTGCTTTAGGTGCTGAAAACCATTAAAGAAAACCTATTTATTCTGCAAGTTTAGCAGAGACATTTATGTGTAAGCCGCGGCGTAATTGTTCCCGATTATAACGCAACTTAATGACACTTCTGGGGTAGTTTGAGAATTGGCTTATAAATCGTTAAAGTTCTCCCGCCCCTCTGATGGAGCAGAGGTTGTTAAGTAGGACACTTCCTCTTCCCTCAGAGCCACAACAACAACAGCCTCAGCGCCACTGCTGCTGTCAAACTGAGTTAAAGGGAGCGGCTGGTAGCAAAACACTTAATATCCGACATATATCATGGATGAGACTGTAAAATATGTACAATACAATCAAAAAGGGCTCACGACTCCTTTAATAACTAAAATTATCAACTTCTTCAGACAATAAAGTGATTCTTCTCCCAAAATCTATTCAAACTCAGTCACCGGAATAAATGTTTGCAACTTCACGTTTCTTTAGGGCTCTTACAGACACACTTATGGTTTAGTTTGGTTTAAGCCCCAAAAACGACTTCAGAAAGATCAAGTTTTGGCTTTGAAATTCCTGCTTTTGTCGCCACAAATGCACACAGCGAGAATTCGTCATGAAACTCCCTTTAAAAATATCCCATGGCGTGACGCTTACAAATGTTGGAACGCAGTCTTGGCAGCCGCCTCGCCCTGTCACTCCGCCACCATCCCCTCCACCTCCTCCGATAGTCGGGTGATAAGCAACACGGTACGTAGCCTACGACACGTACAAATGTGAGTGTGTCAGTGGTTCACAGAAATGTTTCCTGGGCCGGATGTTGCTGTGGAAGAAAAGGAAAAAAGTCATTTGCAGCTGCAGAAACAGATCTTGTGTGCAATCATGTAGACGGAGAAAGTAATTGTATTTTACTGCAGCACCTGTTTGCTAAATTGAAAGACGAAGATGCGGTCCTGTTATTGGAAAACTTGCTATCCAAGTTAGTTAATGTGCACAAAATATTTAGTTTTTTTTTACCTTGTTTTTAAAAGAATAAGCTAGTAAATTAGATGCATCGCTAATAAAAATGACTTCCTGTGGACCTTTTCTCTGCACCTCTCCAGATTGCCCCTTGATTGATTGATGGATGAACTGATTTGCCAGTTGACGGATGATTGATTGGATGTTAATTTAATCTTCAGTATGAAAGTGATGACTTGTCGCAGGGACTCCAGCTTGTGCAGTTCGGAGATCTGAATTTATCGCCGATCAAATATTAAAATCCTCACACGTCTCTGGCAGAACGACTCTGGCAGAGACCGTAAAACAGGACATCTGTTCCCCCCTGTGACATATAACAAAGATGGCCTCTGTTTCACTGTCCAAGCAGGGAGGAGACTGAACTTCATCAACTCTTTATTAAATGGTCTTCCTGTGTTTCCACTAATGCATCCAGCTGTACAACTCTATTTACAGTGGCTGACTGTGCAGGTACATGGAAAGTCTTCCTCCAAATATAATCGTCTTACAAGCTTGTGAAAAATACAGAAAGTGGAAGCCATTGCACTTGCGATCGCGCTAAGTAGATTATATTTGAGCGAGGTTTTTCAGGTATTTGCAGAGCATCTTTTTGTTAAATTCCTGCAAATTTTACACCTGTCAGAGAAGAAACGCCCCAGAAAATTGCATGTGTGGAGGGTTTTGCAGCTCTCCAGGCAGAGAGTCCCACTGTGGCTGCATCTGGTCGGCGACAGAGGAAAACCTGGATCTTTAATTTCACGTTGTCAGACTCGGATCAGCTTCACAGCCAACAAACGCATCGTCGCACTCCGTCGGCTTGGTTAACGTGTCAGGCGAGAGGAAATCATATGATATGATAATCATCCTATCGGTAGACTGCACTGTGTGAAACTTCAGGGGCTCCACTGAGGATCTCTTGGATGTTTGTTTCATGTCATTCTGATCAATACGGTTGTTCACTCTTCGTCAAAGTGTCACTTACGGATGCTGCTGTTCCTTTGTGGAAAGTGAAGGGACTCTTCATCAGTATCTTAAAAGTAACTGATGCCACAAAAAGCCAGTGTACTTCGTATTCTTGACCGTATCCGCCTGTGGCAAATCACAAATCACGAAAGAAACTGATTTCCAAAAAGGATTTTTGAAGTTTCAGGCAATCCTTCGACTGTTTGTCACTTTTATGGTCTGCGGCCAAAACACGCCGCAGAGAGCAAAGCCAAGTAGCTCAGATCGCAGTCAAATAAACTGACGATTAATAACATTTATTACGATGATCACCAGCAGTGTGTGTGTGTGTGTGTGTGTGTGGAGGAGGAGGAGGACTGTGGAGAATCACTGCAGCGAGTTGTGATGTGATTCATGGGTTGAGGCAGGAGAAGAAATGCAGTCAGAGTTGAGTGAGTGGCAGCAGCAGGAACACCACGAGGTTTGGTTCAGAGGATGACGTCTGAGATTTCTACTGTTTCCACTATTTGTGGGTGGAGAAGTCAACGGTCCAACACGCTCTCACAGCTGTCAAAGTTGAGGAAGTTTCCAAAAAAAAGTGCACAACTTTATTTTATATGACTTGAGACTTTATGATCCCGACATCTGTCCCTTCGAAAGATCTTCATCCGACAGACTTTGATATGTAAATGTCCTATTTGATGTTGTTTTGTCGCTGTTCGTTTAAATATTAATGGAAAATATTAAGTATATTGATCCCTCTAAAGCTTCATTGTGTCTGTCTGTTTTCAGATGACGGGCCTTATGGAAAAACGAAGGATATCTCTGGACCAGAACACACCATGGCCTCAAGAAGACACAGTATACCAGGTATGTACAACTTCTACTTCCACCGTCTATCTTCATCACTTTCTATAATTCTTACAGCCTGACTGTAAACTGTGTCATCAAGACGTGGCGTGACGAGTTAAAGTGATTTTTGTTTGTAACGCAGACTTTAGCGACGACAGCAATTTTTTTTTTTTAATGAGCTCGAGGCCTTCATACACACACAAAAAACAGTTTCACGCTGTCCGAACACTTTCGTGATTCTGATGTGCTCTGTGGGTGATGACAGGGCGACCCGATGGCACCAGACACCCTGTGATAACAACAAGGCTGCAGGTCGTCTGTGAATACACTGGTGCTGTTTGTAGTCCTTAAACCCAGAATCACTTTGTGTGTTTGCACATCCGGTTCCCTCGTCTCCAAGTCGGTGAGGTTTGTGAAGTGGCTTCCAGTTAAATTCCTGAAACAAGTTCTGACTGCAGAGGTTATCAGTGAGATTAAACGCTATCACAGCGAACACGGAGACTCGTCTACTCACTAGTCCATCTTTGAAAGTCTTTACAACTTGTACATTGATCAGTTTATAGAAAACATGTACAGTATTTGTGTAGCAAGACGTTTAGTGGTGGTGACGTTGAAGTCATGCGACCGCGGTGTCGTCTGTTTGTAGCCCAACATTAACTTTTTACTTCTAGAGATTTAATTTTCTCCTCCAAAATCACAAAACTGGTGTTCATCTGTGAAGATTATCCTCCTGAACAAAACTAGCAATATCTTCCACTTTGCATAACATTGCAAGGGTTTCTTCTTTGACATTTTCAGTAGTTTCTCAGGGAAGAATGCAGGTATATTAAGGTTGCTGGTTGCTTGATTGAATTATAAGATTATAAGAGTTTGCACAGTTACATATCTCAGCTCAGTGCTTGGTTCCAGCGTCACCTTGCTCGCAGGTAAACAAGTACGAGTGTTTGTCTCTTTCTCCTCCTGCAGCCTCGTGTTGATGAGACAGTTGAGATCATTGGATATAAAATAAATATCCTTCAGCTTCCTGTCTGCATGATAGAAACAGTTTTGTGTGTTAGCCTTTTTCTGTATTCCCCGAGCATCAAAAATGAAGTGGTAGATAAAACTTTATGAATCCCGACACGGTCAGCTGCACGTCTGTGGCTGGAAAGAACTAATTTTGTAACGACTCAGTTGAGAAGATGTTCACCGCATCAGACGACTATTTGTAAAAGCTTTAGTGCTTTTATGCAAATATGAACAGCACAGGGGCTAATGAATGACTGAGTGCCCTCCTGCAGATAATGTGTGTGTGTGTGTGTGTGTGTGTGTGTGTGTGTGTGTGTGTGTGTGAGATAACTGTGGTGTGAAGAAGCACCTCACTGATCCTCAGTGTTGCCTGAGGGATTTACCTAATCTAGCCATCTATCAGCGAAGAGCTTCATCTCACCTGTGTGCATGTGTGTGTGAAGGGAAGATATAGAGACAGATTGAGGGGCAGCTATATGCTGTACTCGCTCAACTGTCCCTGTTGACATTGTGTGTGTGTGTGTGTGTGTGTGTGTTAATGATAAGACAAATGTAGACAAATGGAGATACAGCCATCTGCCAGCACGGCTCAAAAGCTTTATTTTACTTATTACATCATTACTAAGGTTCTCCGTGAAACTTTCTTCCGTATCTTTAATGTCTCTGCACAAACGTATCAGAGAAACATTAACATTATTCAGTGCAGCGGCTGTTGTGAGCTTCATCATTAAAGGTCCAGCCTGTAGGATTCAGTGGCAGTCAATCTTGCAGCCGGGTTTTATATTGCTACCAAATAAACACCCTGCCTGATGTCATCTGCTAAAATGGCGTTTCCTCTGTCAAAAAAAGTCACCGTGCACTACCTGCTCAGCAGCAAACTGCAGACAGACATCAGTAGTTACTAGCTGGTGATAATATGGGAGCATTAAGCAGCTCAAAAGCCAGATATTCCCTTTGGGAGTTGGTTGAGGAGGATATAAACGGAGCTAAAAGCATATCAGCTTCAAATGTGACGATGTGTGTTCGAGGCTGCAGCAGCCAGCTGACTTAAAGAACAAACAACATCTGCCCACCAGCACCTGTAAAGCTCTAAAGACACGTGTTTTATCCAAGACTGTTCAGCCTTGTCCCGCCCTACTCTGCTGTGATTGGCTGGTGGTACGATGCTGGTGATTGGCTAGCGATTGTTGCCTCTGAAACTGATAATAGTTATCTGGCATTTGGTTTCACACAGGACACAAACCCTGGGGTCCTGGGTGAAAGTCCTGTGTTTGACGTCTGCTCCCGCCTCTTTCCAACTTTGACTTCCTGAGCAGTAGCCAATCAAAACTGGTCCTGAGTTAGCCGGCCGCTTGCAGTAGCATAACACTCACACAAGTGGTATTAAGCTTCTCATCTGCCTCCAAACAAGAAAGCAAACCAAACTATAATCCTTTAACTTCTGTCCGAAGCTCACTTATCTCTGACAGGATTCCCTTCGTGATCTGTCCGAGCAGTTAGATGTTCAGTGTCTTCCTCAAACGCTAGTTGATGATTTGGCCCTTACCTGATTCTGTTTTGCGAGTGAGTCATTTTTTTTTTCCATTAAACTTTTGTCATGAACTCGTAACTTCAAATCGGCAGCAGCACGATGAAGGTGAACTGAACTCGTCGCTCCCAAGTCAACCCATTAACTTGTTTACCTCATCGAGTCTCCAGTCAGCTGCAAAGAGCTGCAGCTGATGGTTGCGAGGAAAAAAGGTTCCATCTAAGTTATTTTTTTTTAATTCTTGATTGCAATGCTTTTGTTTATAAAGTAGTTTAATTAAGCGTTGAGGGAATTCAGCACTGTACACTATTTTTCTGTCCTCCTGTTAAGTCAGACGGGTCCTTGATCTCCATGGCGGCCCACAGAGAGTCTCCTTCAGCGGGTTCAGCGGAGGGTTGTGGTTTACTGTTTCTGATCGCTTCAAAGTACGTCGACTAGTCTCCGTTTCTGTTGGATGGTTTAGAGCATCGCGGCCTAAATCACGTCTGTCAAACACGGCATTAATAATGGTTTTAAAGGAATATGTATCACAGGCTGAATCCATCTGAAATATTCCTCCACAAGACAGATTTCCATCCTGCATATTTTCAAGCACATTATTTCTGACTGTTCTGACTGTGGATGTGGAACCTGCTGCTGCCCGCCTTGTTACCAAAATGACTATACATCACCCTCGTTAACCTGCCATCCATCCACGCTCTCCGTCCTCTAGATGCAGAGAGAGTGCAGGGCAGTTAAACATGTTTATGTTGCGGTCTAGTCTGCCTGAATCATTGATCCTTCATCAGACGGCGGCTCTGAAATATCACCAGCCTGGCTGTGCCGTGTCCATGGATCTGTCTGTGGTGCTGAAGCAGAAAGCTGCTTTTAATCGCACCTTTTTCTCTTTTGTCACTTGTGTCTTGGATCCATACTATTTTGTAGATGTATAGGCCACTATAAACGCTCAGTTCTATACTATATACTGGCCTTTATACTCTATAGAGTGGTGTTGTTATCGAAGTGACAAGTAGCAGCTTGTATTCACAGAAGAGCGAGACGATCTCAGAGACAAACTGCCGCCTGAAGGATTCCTACAATATTCCTGTAATGTTTCTAAAACAATGTTTTAAATCTGTCATTTTAATCGAGATGTCGATGTGATTTTATTTGGTCTCCTGTTGATGTAACTTCCGGGAGAGTCAAAGAAGTGAGGAAGGAAGAGGATGAATGTCACAAAACAATGCTGTCCATGAACGTTTCTGCCCGAGTCTGCAGATTTATATTTGCAATGTTGGTTGTTTTTCGATGAAAACAACATCTCCCATGATCCCACACTACTCACATCCTTGTTTTGATTGATAGACCATAAAGTGGTGTCACGATGATGCTTTATTGTAGGCTATCATCGCCGGACGTCAGCATTGCTCTGGTTCTCTCAGCTAAAAGCCTTTTTGGACTTTATTTCAGGAATTTAACTAAAAACAAATTCACAAAAAACATCACAGACTTTGAGACGAGGGAGCCGGATGTGTAGAAATGCTGACTGACTCCAAACTGCACTGCTCTGTTAGATATTTAAATATGTTTATATTCTTAGTTTCTGTTACTTGTCTTGTATTATGATTTAAAAGCAGCTGGCTAAATACAATTAATGTCAGAAGAGTTTCTTTTGGTTTTTGTTTGTGTGATTTGTTTTTCGGAAGCTAGAAAGCATTGAGTTAATTTATTGTCTGTCTACCAGCGTGTTTGCATTTTTTATAAGTTGGAAAATGACCGAAATAAACTAAACTGAACTAAAACTCACTGTGTGCTCAATGGAAAGTCTTTTTACTGGGTACATTCTGTGTCACGTGGTCTCTGATAAGGCCTGACCAGAGGTTTTCACTCCTCTGTTTTATGGACAGTGAAGCACAATAGACGTGTTTATGAGCTCTGACATGGAAGAACAGATCCTGAGAATCTCAGTGAAACACACCAGTAACATGTAGTCAATAACGTGGAGTCAGAAGAGTCGTCTCCTCTGCAGAGCGGTGAGACTGACACCGAAGACGTCCTTTAACCTTTCCGGGCCTTTTCAGCGCCGTCAGGATCTTTTTTCTTCCCCATGCGAATGACACACACACACACACACAGTGAAACAATGAGGCTTTGTTAATTCTCATTAGCTGATGCTTATCTTATCTGATCCTCACATTTACATTTGAGTCATTTCAGCTGACTCGTTCATCCTGAGCAGACAGAGGATCAGTGTCGCGCTCAAGGACGCGCACAGCAAACGTCTTTTTTTGGGTTTATCTCCTCCTGTATCGCGGCTTCCCTTTAATCCGGGAATCAGAATGGACGGAGGGCATCCACTAACCACTTATCTCCGTATCTCGTGTGTTCAAATGTGTGTGTGTGATTCTGTGTGTGTGTGTGTGTGTGTGTGTGTGGGTACTGTATGTCCTTCTCTTCCCCTGTTTTGTGTCCGTGTGTATTCGTCTCTATGTGTGTGTGTGTTTTTGGTTAGAAGCTCTGCGGGGGGTGACCATGGTGGAGCTGGTGAAGAAAGAGGGCAGCACACTGGGCCTCACCATCTCAGGAGGGACGGACAAGGACGGGAAGCCGCGGGTATCGAACCTACGGCCCGGAGGACTGGCGGCCAGGTGGGTACAACACCAGAGAAGAAGAAGAAATACTTTAATTATGGTATTCTGTAGATTAAGATGATTTTGTCGCTGGTCTTTACACGCTCCCTTCATCTCGTCTGTGCAGGAGCGACCAGCTTAACGTTGGCGACTACATCAAGTCGGTGAACGGCATAAATCTGACCAAACTGCGGCACGAAGAGATAATCAGCTTACTGAAGAACGTGGGAGAGCGAGTTCTGCTGGAGGTGGAGTATGAACTGCCGCCTACAGGTACATTTACATTCAACTCCGGATGCTTTCATGGGGCGTTCAGGGTCAGAGGGTAAATCGCTCCAGTGAGGTCAGGTGCAGTCAAACATGGAACCAGATTGGTGGACATGGACGTCAATATTGGATGATTCTGCAAAACCATGGAAGATTACAGAAGCCCTGAGGGCCAACGGAGAATGTTTTTTTTTCCGGTGCTCCATTTACTTGTGAAGTTTTTTTTTCACTTGGCTCGACACACACAAAAAAGTTTTTTTCATACGAGAAAAAAAATATAAGAACTTAGAAAATGGAGCAATAAAAAGGAAAACAAAAATCTCTCTTGCATCTCAGGACTTCCGTAGAAGACATTTATCCGTGTTTTTGAACTAAAGGATGGTGAAGGTTAGCGCTAAATTGATAATTTGACTGGAAGATAAAGTATAGCAGGTTGTGGTCAGGGGCTCTTTACTCCTGGTAAGGGTCAGGAAAACATCAGGATTTGGCTTCAAAGGGATGGAAATGACTGCAGGGGTGTTTAAAAAAATGTACACTAAAACTCACACTTTCACACCAAGAAAGAGTCCCCAGGTGTCCTTAGAAATATCCACCATTTGGCATCCTGGTTGGCTGCGATAACACCACCTACATCCCCTCCACCTCCTGACATGGAGCATGTGGTGTGATTATGAAATGACACATTGCTACAGATGTCAACCCTGGACGTGTCTGTGGTTTGCAGGAACGTTAACCGCTAACATAGCGTCCTCGCGCCTGAGGTTGGGTGATGCGAGGATCTGGCAACCTCGACACCTTTTTTCAAAGAGTAACCTTGGTTTTATCCAACCTCAGACCCCGGTTTTACCATTTTAGATGTGAAATTATTGATCGAGGAGCGAGAGGGAGGCCAGAGATCAGAGGAGCAGCGGGGGCCAAGGTGTGAGGGGCCAGAATATTTTTATATCTGACGCAGAGAATTAAAGATTTATTTCGAACTTAGAACCCATTTCAATGAGACTACTGGTACAGCAGAGGCCCTGATGTATATGTGGCAACAAAACAAATACAGTGTTGATCAATTCTCAAATCGTAACTCTGGTACCTGGAGCAACCCGCCCACACCAACCATCAACCAGCTACTGAACATTTATTTCACTGCTGATCCACGAGCTGGATATCTGAGCAGCTTTTCCACGTTTGGTTAATGCATTTTATTTTACTATAATTAATTTCAAGGCGATGAAGTGAAGTTGTAGCAGCTGTAAAGGAGGTAACAGGCATCCTTAATTAAAACCCCCTCACTCCAGACTGAAAGCATTTTGGCATCCAGGTGCAAGTGAAGGTAGAAATGAGCATTTCTTGTCAGATCATTGTTCATACTTATTTTCCTGTGTTAAATGCTCCTGCTTCATTGAGATGATGTCTAATGACTGGATGTAATGAAAATGTTAGACTGTACTTGACTTCAGGAGCAACAGAAGTGACTTTCTTCTGTTTCTTTCTTTCTCTTTCTCTCTCTCTGTGCAACTCTCCCTGTTCTCAAAGCACCAGACAGCAGCTCAGGGGTTATATCAAAGACAATCGACATCTGTTTGCACAAAGAGGGGAACAGCTTTGGTTTCGTCATGAGAGGTAACCGTCTGTAAAATAAGCCCATTACTGTACGAATAGTTGTGATTGACATGGCGCCACACTGGGACGGTGTCGGTACATGAAGGTGTTGCTGCTGAAGGACTGTTTCCTAAAAATTGCATCAGGTATTTTTGTATCGCCGCCATAAAGAAATGTGAAACTGTCAGTCGGTCCAATTCACTACAAACTGCATGCACTTCATTTCTTAAGCTTTTTATTTTAGGCATCATTTTTAATTGATTCCCTTCCCGCCAGGAAGCCATCGGTTTATTTTTTTAAAATTTCTTCTCCACTGTTCGTGTGTGAAAATCAACCCGTGGAGCTGGTTGAAAAATAGGAAAAGCCATTACAGCCAACAAAAGAAACTGTTGATTGAGTTTTCTGAAAAAAATAAAATAAAAAATAAATCCCAGCTGGAAACTGATGCAACAAATACAGCGAGGATGTTTGGAACAAAATACAAAAGATGTGATGGATCACCTGTCGGAAGCAAAAGTTTGGATCATTTTTTGTGCTGAACTGAAACAAAAACAATGACAGTTTCTGGTTGTGTGATCAGCTTTAACTCTGTTTTACTCCTCTTACAGGTGGCGTCCATGAGGACTGGCACAAGTCGCGCCCCCTAGTGGTCACCTACGTCAGGCCGGGAGGTCCTGCAGACAGGTAGCACTGACTGCACACTCATGAGACTCTGAATATGTTCTCCACATGCAGCCACATGTGCCAAACAAACACATTCACACACTGTTATACTGAGTAGTATACAGTCAGGAGCCAGGAAGAGGGATTACGTTTGCCTCTTTTGAGTCTGGGATGTCTCGGAAAACTAGACGCCACACGAGCGATGGCCTCCGTTGAGTTTAAACTCACAGTAACTCAACTCGTCCAGTTCCAGTCTGGGAGATTTCTCTGTGCCTCCATGCGAATAAACCCCCCCGCAAGGAGAACAATGTCATTCCCCCTGACCGTCACTGGTACGTTGACAGTTGTGTGTTAACTCATGGCAGCGGCCGCATGAATCATCTCGTATCCCCCCCTTCGATGTTGTCATTGTGTGTCCGTCTCAGTCTTCATGTTTGAGAAAGTAATCCGCGGCATTTTCACATAAATGTCAGCTCTGCGACTGTTTTAACTGATGGAGAGCAGCAGCGGCTCAGGCTTCTGTGGATCTGGTGCAGGAATCCTGAACGAGCAGCTGAGATGAGCGCCGTCGACAGAAAATCTGAGTTTATATGCTCAAGTCGAAGATGAAAAAAGCCTCGAAAATACCATAAAATGAGCTCCAGTGGAGGGAGACAGACAGAGGGCTGGAGTTTCTGGACTGGACTTTTGTGAGTGTTGGGTTGATTTTGATGCCAGCAGCCAGGCTGATGTTCTCTGCAGTTGGTATATTTTGATTATAGATTCCTCCAAAAAAGGTAAATGCATACTGGCTTACACCTTACTCCCTGTTTTTGGAGGATGCACCGCTACCATACTTCATGGCCTCACATATCCCAAGATTCTTTGCATGCCCAAAAGAGAAAAAAGAAAGAGAGAAAATGGCGACATCGTGTGACATAGATCCTCGCTTTCACTTAAATTGTGACGTAAGGGTAAAACATCTGGTGACGCAACCATGAAATGCTCCAAAGTCTAGACCGTCCCATTTAACAACGGCTGACGAGGTTAATAAGTTCTCTCCGAAGGACTCGCATTCGAAGACTGCAAAGCTCACCTGAACACCTGAAGTCCTCAATAAGACTTCACCTACTTATCACTACAGATGGGCAGGGGGGCTCATTCACACCACTTCTCCTTGGTGGAAACACAGGAAAAAAAATATCAAAGTCAAAATTCAACACAAACAAACACATGAAATTAGTATTTACATATTTTTTTTTTTCTAACTATTGTAAAATAAAACACACTGTATTTAGCAGTGATCTCAGCTGGTGGACTCCCCCCTCATGAACACACGCAGTTGGTCTCTTCCACTTCCTGTTTGAGGGAGTACAAGAGGCCATCTTGAGTTGGTGAACACCTTTTGCTCAAGAAACAATGCAGCATGAGTCTGTGAAACCCAAACCAGGTACAACAATCACATCTTTTTACAACCTCATGATGCAACAGAAGCCTCGTGTCATGAAACTGAAATGTTTGTATGCTAACTGAAAGAGATGGACTGGTGATTTGATATGTTTTATTGTGCAGCACCGGTTTATATTCTGCACCAACAGTAATACACATGGTTTTTTATTATGTCCGTGGACACAAGCAGGAGGTGTTTTTGCATTAAACAAAGTGCAGAAAAATGGAATTTATTCAATGCAACTCTTTTAAAAAGTTGTAGTTGTGTGTGGGGAAGATAAATGTTATTTTTGCAAAACACCTTGGAGATCCAGCAAACACTGATGCATCCACAGAGGAGCTTTTTCTTCCTGTTTCTTCACCCTCAGACTCGTCTAACTCCGATTCAACATGTACAATGCTGTTTCAAAGTGTTTTTAGAAAACGCTTCTGCTGCATCGAACAGAAAAAAAACATTTAGTTTTATGTTTTTTTGTGTTTTTAACAAAATCAGCCATAAGAAGTCATTACACCAGCAACATAAAATGCATTCAGGCGAGTGACAATTCAAGGAAGAGGGTGAATAAAAAGGAGAGAAAAACACAGACATGAGCGCTCGCTGGATGAGATTTTGGAGTGACATGTGAAACAGCTCTCTTCCACCATCAAACAAAAAAACTGGAGCATCTTTCTGGAAAAACAAAAAAACAGTCCACCAGCCTGAGATAATCTACGATAAGGAGCTGTGACAGAATCACACCTCTCAAGATGTTTTTTGTTTGTTTGTTTGTTTGTTTCCTCTCGTTTGTCGCTCATCTGTTTTGCCAAAAACACAAATCTCATCACAGCTTTTCTGTCCCAATTTTTTTTTTTTCTTTTAAACCGCATGTTTTACTCAGCTGTTTCTAACACTGCAGAGACGAGAAGAGATTAAAAGGAAAATAAAAGTGTAACCCTCCTCTGTGATCACTCTGCAGCTTCAATCGGCCGCCGCTCGACTTTAGAACCGCGAGATGCTATTTTTACTCTTGTAGTGAAAAGAATCGCATGCAGCAGTAAAAATTAGGACGCGTGCCGGAATAACTGCATGAAACCCAAGCGGTGATTTTTCTACTGAGTGAGTGAATGAATGCTGGTCGGAGATCTCTGACACGTCTGTCAGGCTTGGCTGTATCTGTGGTTTTATTCACCCCACTTCTCGCCTCACAGGTGCACAGACCGGGACAAGACTGAGATTAAATTCTATTTTACTATTGAGTTATTTCACCCCAAAGCTCATCTACCACCGCTCTGTAGGAAATCATCTTCAAAAATGTGGGTCAGTCCGGGGGAAGCGAATGAGATATTCACGCCGCTTTTATTTCCCATTTATATGCCAATTGCAGAAAACTTAATCCATGGCGCCATACAGTCCCAGGAGTGCCTACAATTTTCAGCATTAACCCAGTGGGAATTACTCTGAACTCTGAGGAGTGCTAGAGAGCGGTGCTGGATCACAAACTGCTCTTTTTTTTTTCTGCATCATCATTGAACAAAAGAGACGTGTGTGGGAGAAGCCAGCAGGCGCTTAAAGTAGGTTAAATGTCAGAGAAGGTCCTCGAGACTTTGTTTCAACTCACATCTTGAGTTAAAGATGTTGTTAAAAGGGAAAATCCAACCTAAATCTACCTCTCAGTCTTAAAGTAACGGCTATGTTTGGTTTGCTTTTTTTGTATCTTGTACGAGAACAGAAACACAAGATTCTTGATTTGACCAGACGGCGCTGACTTTCACTACAAGCCTGCAGCTTTTTGTTGGTGTAAGAAAAAGAACAAACTCGACATATCTTCTGAGACGTCATCCCTAAAAAATAAAAAAATTGTTCTCCCACATAACCTAATTCCAGCCTTGATAATAAAAGCCTTTTTTGGTCTCAGCTTAGCTTGCATCATGTTGTGGGGAAAAAGAAAAAGCTTTGGGGCGATCAGCGGCGTACTTTACAACTTCTGGCTGGTGTGATGACAGCTCTGTATTACTCACACTCTGGCATCATGCATAAAGCATCTATCAGCCTCTTAATGCAGCCCCCTCTTTGCATGAAAAATTAAAAACGCTGCAAATCCCTTTTTTTTTTTTTTTTTTTGTTGAGACAAATAATTGCCTAAAATGTGCCATTAAGTGCCTCGAGAATATTACGCATCCTGTCCGTGAAAGTGGCTTTTTGTCAAACCGGGGGGGGGGATATTTGAAAATTACCATCATTTAAATTAAAGCAGATCACATGACATGTTTAATCTTGATATTTTTTTAATCCTGTGAAGCACAGCGGTATCATCCGTCATCTTAGCGCTGTTATCTGTGTGTGTCCTCCACTTGAACTTGAGAAATGATGCTGTTCGACTCAGACGGATGAGAGGAGAACGAAGGAGAGTGGTGGAGGTAGGAGAGGGAAAAGGCGCAAGTAGGACAGCCGGGAAATGAGTCACGATTTAAGAGAGAGTTGGGAGAAGAAAGAGAATGTTTCTCTCTCAGTGAGAGGAAAAAGGGAAAGTAAGGAAGAGAAATGATATGCAAGAGGAGGCGATAGAGAAGGTGCAGCAGTTTGTCTTCATACTTTACAGCTACATCGTGTTCACGTACAAATAAAGCATATTTGACCCTGAATGAATAGATGAGAAACGTAGCGCTTAAAGAAGTTCTAAAGAGAAGACGACAAATTAATGTGACTGACGTTTTTAGGAATATTTCGCCCCAATATATTAAAATGCAGTCATTAAATGTGCTCCCCTCTGTGCTGATGGAACGGCAGGTCCATAAAACATGTGTGGAGCTTCACAGCAGAACAGTGTTGCAGCATTTTCATGAACAACTGAAGTCGCTAAATAAACAAAAAACAAACATAAAATGGCTCCATGCGGCTCATCCGGGGTGATCTGTGGTGAATCCAGGCCTCTGGCACCCCGAGGTGTGTGCTAACCCTTTTAGCTTAGCTGCTACAGTGAAATTTGGTCTTAAAATAGGTTGTGACTATTGCCTTTTGAAAAGCAACTTGTGTCTCTGGGCTTACAGAGACTTTATAGAGCCACATTATGTTTTCACTCTGACTGAATCTCCAAAAAAACAAGGGAATGAAGTGGAAATACTCTCTGACTCTCAGTTTTTTAGGGTCTGATGTGTTTCTGACTTCTTCTCTTCTCTTCTCTTCTCTTGTCGCTGTATCTTAACACCTGATTCTGTTCCCTGTGTGTGTCCGTGTGTGTTCAGAGAGGGAACGCTGCGTCCTGGCGACCGTCTCCTCAGCGTGGATGGCGTCCCGCTGCACAACACCAACCACAATGACGCCCTCAGCGTGTTGGCTCAGTGCGGTCAGGAAGCCCTGTTCCAGATAGAGTATGATGTCACTATTATGGGTGAGAGACCACGCACACACACACACACACATATACACACTCTCACACTCACACACACTAGACTGAGACACAAATCTAAGCTTGGGGCAGAAGTTTCTGGACTAAAATGCCAGTTAAATTAAAAATTGGCTGTGTTTTGTTGATGCCTTGGCATTTCCTGCCGCCTCGGGCTGAGCTCCGCCTCTTTTCTGTGCAAATCTTCTCAATTTAACTCACCCAGAATGCTTTGCAAAGAATCCCCTTGCTCGTCACATCTGGCGGTTGTTTGCTTTTAAGGACATTTCTGCCTCGAGCTCATCCGCCACTTAATATTTGTGAGACAGAAATTTAAAGGTACTCCACTTCTGTCCTGTCGTTTATTCACCGGCTCTCTCAGTAAGTATTGGATCAAAGTAAAGAGCTAAATGATTTAAATGAATTTTTTTTTTTGCTCCATCAGACACGGTAACGAACGCCTCCGGCCCGCTATTAGTGGAGATCGCCAAGTCGCCGGGAGCGACGCTGGGCATCAATCTGACGTCAGCAAATCATCGGAACAAGCAGGTGATCGTCATCGACCGAGTGAAACCCGGCAGCGTGGTGGACAGGTACACACACTCTCACACACACACACACATCATACACAATAATATCTGCATACATGCGTCACGTAGCCTGAGTTCAAAGCAGCAGAATGGACTCTGTGTACTGTTTTAGCAGTAGTTTCACATCTAGGCCGAACCGTAGATGGGTGAACATGTCGGGGCCACGTGCAGCCTCAGAGGAAGACCTGCACACAACACTCAGAGCTAAGAAACATGCAGAACTCAGTATATACAGTATTCCCTCTCTCTCTCATATGCATGCACACACACACGCACACACACACGCACACACACGCACACACACACACACACACACACAGGCTGTATCCTGCCCTCTAACTAACACAGATAGTAGAAGACAGGATTTCGCCCCGAGCTTCAGTCTGGCTCTAAAATATACATGAAGCACTTGAACTTTGTGTCAGCGCTGCAGCGAGCGCTGGAATCACCTCAGCCGACTTGAACAGGTCGACTGTGGAGGTCCAGGTCCTGTCACTGTGCATTCCCACAGAATCTGAACTACTGTACGAAGTGCAGAGGCGCCAGGTCGGACCAGCTGTGCCGCATGCTGATCCGATCCGAGCTAATCAGGCCAACTTGTGTAGCCCTGCGTGTGTTTTTTCTCTGACAGAAGAAGAACACAAAGTGTTTCTGCAACACGACCATTTGTACTGTAATTCCATCTCTTGTGCTGTGGTCTGGTGAGACCCCTTTACTTGTTGGAATCTCTCCCTGTTTGTACCAGATGTGGAGCGTTGCACGGCGGAGATCACCTGCTGTCAATAGATGGGACATCGACGGAGCACTGCACGGTCCTGGAGGCAACGCAGCTCTTAGCGAGCACGACGGAGCTGGTGAAATTAGAAATCCTCCCCTCCCATCAAACGAGGCTGACTGGGAAGCAGCACGACACAGGTGTGTGTGCTGGAAATATCACCATTTTTTATTCCGAACGTTCATCTTACTTTGTTGAAACACTGGCGCCTTCATTACCCACAATGCAACTTAGCCAGTGAGCGTCATCGCTGGATCGATTTATCAGATTTACATGCAGCTTTTTTTCACATGTAGTTGTGTAAATACCCTTTTTTAATGTGTAAAGTCAAGATTCAAGAAACTTTATCAATCACATAGCGACAGACAATTACAAATCCAACGAGGGCTCAACCAACATGACACAACATTCCCACTCATATGAGATAAAATCACACAACGGTTCAAAGCACGTCTGCAAAACTGCATTTAAAAAGCAGCGTCTGTGTTTCCTTATTTAAGATGACCTGCGTGTGATGATAAGGAATCCTAAAGTGAAGCTTTTGGTACGTGGAGGTCGGCAGAACAACGTCACGCGCAACTGACACGAACACATTCAGCTGCATTGAATGACAAACGTGTCCCGATGACATAATTAAGAGCAAAGCTCAGTAACAATGCTCTAATCATTCACAAACGCATCGCTCATCTTGTCGAGCAGTTGGTGTGCCTTTAAAGTTACGTGGTTTTTGTTCTTCGCGTACACCTCGTGTTGTCCCACGCAGCAGCTGTTGGCTCCGCTTGATTGTGCTGCGTCAGATACGAGATGAAACGACTCGGCAGGAAATACATTTTACACCCGTCTGCTTCTGAAGTGATGCTGAAGTCAGGTGTGATTGTGTGTGATGGAGAGAGAAGTGTAGAAGTGTCCTTTATTCAAGTATCAGCATCTTACTTACTGATCTGTGTGTGTGTGTGTGTGTGTGTGTGTGTGTGTGTGTGTGTGTGTCTGGTCTTGAAGTTAATGAGTGTTATAATCTCTTGATGAGATTAAAGCTGTTGGCTGTCAGTCAGGTTTTCACAGCAGGCCTCCGCCATCATCCAGGCTCAGAGTTCGTGTGTGTGTGTGTGTGTGTGTGTGTGTGTGTGTGTGTTTGTGTCTAGTACATGTCTGGTTTGAACAACTCACGTTAGCAGTAGCTTGTTCCACTCGCCGCCGTCCTGCCAGCCGAGAACTATCAATCTCCGAATGCTACATAACCTGGAGGACAGTTAAGGTGGAACACTCCTGAAGCTTAGTTCCATATAAATGCACAGATGATTTGTTGTTTTGTCGTTAGCGAAAAACAATATTGACCTTGAAGTTGAAAATGGAGCCTCATATAAGAACAGTAGTTCCACCTTAACTGTCCTCCAGGTTACGTCACATTCTGAGATCGACTCTTCTCCACTGGCAGGACGGCGGCGAGTGGAACAAGCTGCTGCTAACATGAGTTGTTCAAAAACTTTCTCTTTAGTAACTCTGTGTACACAAACAATGTTGTCAGTGCTGGTGTTCATGTGTAGAGACCCTGGTGATGCTACCAGCAAAGTTTCATGTTGTGTCGAGACTTCTTACTGTTTTAAAAATAGAGATTTTGATGCTGTTGTAAAAGTGCCCGTAGCACTCCCATTGAAAATGAGTTTGAGCCGAAAACAAAAATATGGTAAATCTTAAAAGTGCCTCTTTCGTCGTAATTATGCTTTTACACAAAGGTTTGACTCATTTACATTCACAAAAAAAGCCTAGGTCGCATTTTGGAGAGAATTTCGCTTTAAGTCTTCTTAAGATGCAAGCGTGGACAGCTCCTGTATTGAGCTCAGTGAAGTCTAACCTATGAATGTCCGCAGTGGAAGAGACAACCGTCGAGCTGGAGGCACCGAAACCTCAAGGATAAGTTCACCCAAAACTGAAAATGAAGTCATCATCTCCTCACCTCCATGCTGATGGAAAGTCAGCTGAGGTTTTGTAGCTCATAAAACATTCCTGGAGCCTCACAGCAAAGCAGCGTTGCAGCATCCTCCCAAACAACTGAACTCCATGGTTATTTACACCCTGAGGTGTGGATTAGGTTCATGCACCCACATCAGACTCACGGTGTGCTATCAGCTTAGTGGATGCAGCAACCATTTCGACTTAAAAAAAAAAAAAAAAAATGGTGTAAATATCGTCTTTTCAAATCAGTTCAGGACTTTTTGGGCTTCTGATGACTTCGATTACACAGGACGAGCTCTGTGGAGCCATGTTATAGTTGTTTTTTTCAGTTAATTTAACTTTTTAAAACTTAAATGATGCAATGCTGTTTGTCGTGAAGCTCCAGAATCACCAGCGACATCAGGGTGGGTAGATAATGGCAACAATTTCCATTTAGCGGGTGAACTTATCCTTTAAGAACAAACATGCGAGCAGAGAAAACACAAGAGAACATGTTGACTGCACATGAACATTCACGAGCAGAGAAACAAATGGCCAAGACAGTAGGTGGGTGCACTTTAATGGTAATGTTACATTGTGTATTTAAACTTACTTTCCAGTCATTTTGGATTAACGGGGCCACAGAATCAGGGCAGTGTAGAAACCACAACACAGATTCTGTTTGATTCTGGATTAAGCATGAAGTAAGTAAGTCGCCCCCCACGCAGTCTCAGCAAACCACAGAGGGAAGAAACAACACTGATCCCAGTTGTCTTCGTGGAATTGAGATTGAGGAATATTCTGCACGCTACAGCAACTTTGCGCTTAATTAGTGTGAGTGTTTCTTCACCCGTGGCCAAGTGACGGCTTTTTTTTTTTTTTTTCATCTGCGGGAGAATTAGTGCCAGTGGATTTACAGCAGGAGACGCCGATGATTCCAGCGCAGGTTAACGCTGCACAGCTGACGGGCTGCAAGTGCGACAAGTGTACAGGAACAAGAAACACACACACACACACACACACACACACACACAGGCCTGTGTACATGTACAACCTGTGATCATGCTGCCAGTATTGAACTGTAGTCAGTCACACATGAATGAGCTTTTACATGCTGGTGGGGGAAAAAAAGTCTGTTTGTGTGTGTCGTCTTTTTAAAGTTTCATTTTCCTCTGACCTGATTAGAGACTCGTGAGAGAGGTGGGGAGAGGCGGGATTAGCAGCAGAGGCTAATAGACACAAAATAAAGACAAACTCAACACTAAAAATAGAGAAAACAGCAGGAAGCAGAAGAGCTGAAAAGACACACGACAGATGAACGAGAGCTGAGTGAC
>NC_051044.1:2980678-3130678 GCF_904848185.1 Acanthopagrus latus | reverse complement strand
AGGTAAAGAGACAACTGCTGTGTCTCAGTCCAGGGTCTGCATCCTTTGAAGGACTCGGCCTCTGCGGTGTTCGAAGGCGAGTCCTTCGGGAGATGTCAGGGCGGGATTTAAAGGGGAGAAACTCAAATGTGGATCCAAACGCAGACTCACAGGAGGCAGGATACGGAGTAACAAAAAGTGAGTTTCATTGAACCACAGACAAAACCAAAAGGACCAAACACCAAAGTAGCGACCAAAACAGCTAAACAGAGTGCAACAGAAAAGTGGGATAAAAAAGACAGACATCACACAAGCAGAAGCATTGAACAGACAAGAGGTGAATGGGGAACAAGACGGTGATGAGGGGACGAGGAGCAGGTGAGGAGAGAGGAGGGACGAGGAGCAGGTGAGATAACGAGGGGAAGCCACAGAGGAGAAAGTATGGAGGTAACGACGCCGACAGACAGGGGGAGACAAACATGCCAGGAGGAAGAGGAGAAGACAGAGAAGCGAACATAGAGGAGAAACTTAAAGGAAACAAGGGCGTGAAAATCAAAACACAAGATACAACAAGACACAACACAAAGAACAGGAACCGAGAGCCATGACAGGAGACGTCAGCTGTGACGGTCGAGTCTTTGGAGCATTTCCTGGTTGCATCACCAGATGTTTTACCCTTACGTCACGATTTCGATCTACGCCATGCAATGTGGCCATTTTCTCTCTTTCTTTCTTCTTTTTCGGGTGTGCAAAGAATCATGGGATATGTGAGGCCACGAAGGATAGTAGCATCCTCCAAAAACGGGGAAAAGAAGGAGCATCTGGAGGAGCCTTCGCACGGCGTTGTGACGAATGCAGACCCTGAACTGAGACACAGCAAATAACTGGAGTTATTACCTCAGCTCACAGTCTCCTAATGAGTTTATATTCTCGATCTCTAGTTTCATGTCTTCTTCAACACCGCGTGACGTTCGTTTGAGTGAAGAAGTTGATATAACGCAGAGTCTGTGATGAACTTGTGATTGACAAGTTGCTCAGGTTGTCGCTCAGAAACATTCAGGATGTTTTCTCAACCTCCACCTCCCCGTATTTTAAAAATTTTCTTCTTACCCTTTTATGACGGCGTGAACTGTTGCTTCATGGGAAATAACGCGGCCTGTAGCCCTCCGCAGAGGACGAGACGGACACGGCAGCAGCGTTTAACTGTGACGACCGAGCCGACAGCTGTGTTGAGTCCAGCAGCCTCACAGTTCACTTCCTCTTCAGTTGTTTCGCTATTTCTTTTACATATTTGTTTTGAAGTGTTGATGTTGTTTTCTCCTGACTTGAGGGGGCGTAAATCACGAGTTTAATCTCCATCTGCCCTGCAAATATAAATATAACTATAGGAGCCTGACGACGACGAGAGGCAGACGTGACGTTACCTGATTAATAAATAAAGTTTACATGACCATCTTTTATCCACAGATACTCTGAATCTCTGTAGAATCCACAATGGAAGAAACTGCTCAGATTTGACCCCCATTTTTGTGATTTTAAGTGATTCTGCTTGAAGAAATCTGAAGTTACTGACTACATGTGTCACACCAGGAGCTCAAATATTCCACTAAAAATACATGTGACCGTCCATCAATCATACAGGTTGTTAACGGACATCAAAACGACGCGTTAACGCCTCAAACGTGTCGTGAATCGAGCTAAACTGAGCAGAAATGCTCCTGTGTGTTGGCTGCTACATTTACATTTGACCCATATTAAACATATTATAAATTCTACTGCATCATTGTATGAATATGTAAAAACACTAACTTATTCATGAAGGCATCTAAAGTCCATCAACAATTATGTGTCTGAAAAGAAAGGCGAGGTTTGTATTCCACATTTTAAATATTAATGTTGAAACGTTGCTTTTCTCTTTCATCAGAACAACACAAACACGTCGATAAAAGTCACCTCTCCACCTCCAACCTGAGAAATTAAACCTTCCCAGCTTGGTTTGGTGTCTCGGTTTTAATGCGGCGCTGGAGCGTTTTTATCACGACTTTGGGATTCATCCAGCTCGGTTTGTTCTGAGTGTTTTAAACAGGTCGTTCCAGCCGTTTTGTGACGACAGAAGCAGGTATTTTAATCTAAGACGTGATGTTTTGCTCACCCTGACCACGATTCGATGCAGTTTGATACAGTTCTCAATATTTATTTAATGCAGACATTCATTTTCCATTATAAATTAAATGCTTATCATGTCTCCAGAGCCATCACTCTCAACCACACTGTGAGGTCCCAAGTCCTTCACAATAAAACGGGCGATAGATGCCGTGATGACGTTGGACCTCGCTGAGTTGTGGCTGGATAAAGTCTCTAATATCCACGTCGTTAGCATGTTCTTGCCCGTGCTAGCTGTAACGTTACTAACGTTAGCATCCACAGACTCCTCGTCGCCCGTGTTATTTTCTCCACGCCATCTCACCAGCTGAGTTTTCAGATTTGTCGTGGTGCCGTTGTGCCTAATATCTGTTCTACAGACCTTACATGTGGCCTGACTTCTGTCCAAACATCCCTGCTTCTTATAAAATCCAAATGTCTTCCAGATTTTGGATTTCAGATTAGCTGATGCATTGTAAACAGTGTCGGTATTGTTGTTGTTGTGGTTTTTCCCTCAGATACGCTGACGTGACTCTCGCTAGAATCTTGCGTTGACCTTTAACCTTTAACGAGAGCTGAGAGACGCGCTGCAGAATTAGCAGCAAAGCTTCAGTCAGCCGATGTGTAACTTCAGAATCGGGCCATCGACTGATTAATCCATACAGGGGTCCACGTATCGATGTCGTCACATCTTTAACATTAAAAACGTAACGTGCGTAATGTAAACAGAAGAATTTCAACGTGCAGATTTCAGGAAGGATCATCACCAACATTTATCCTGCTGGATGCCAGAAAATCAGAAGCTTGTTTTGGGACTGAATGAGGTTGTAATGTTGCTCGAGTCTGATAAGTTGATATCAGAGTAAAGTGCGTTGATGCGCTCGTGTGTCACAGCAGCGTCCGTCCTCCTCCACACAGTTGAACAAGTGGTATAAATAATCAGAACTACTTGAAGGGCTGCAGTGACGCATCCGTCCTCTCAAAGTGTGGTTGTCTGAGCACTCGAGGCAAACAAGCAACACAAACCGTTCAGCGATGACGGAGCTTCAAATAACCTGAACATCGTGTTTAATCATCAAAAAATCTGATGTAGCATCAACGAAAGATTTGTAAGAGCACGCCGTCGTCTCATTCAGTATTTTTACCCCCCAAGAAAAATTGCACAAACGAACTGAATGCAAACGTTCACAGTGAGGAGAAGATTTAAAGAGGTCAGAATATAAATCAGTACTGTGATGTTTGCACACACACACACACACACACACACAATGACCTAATTTCCTGCAGTTTGTTGTGTTTGTTCTTTATGTTTCCTATTAGCGGGTATTTAATCTGAATCTGTGTCATTTGTTCTGCGCTGAATAACATCCAGCTGCCTTCAGGACAGAACGGACCCGCGGAAATAAACGAAGAGCTTATAATGAAATATAAAACCTCATATTTCTTCCTTCTGTCTTGGCACAAGCGGTATATATATATATATATTTTTTTTTTTTTAATCCAGTTATCGTTTAAAAAGGAGCTGAAAAGACAAAGGAGTTATAAACAAAAGGGGGGAAACAACAATGCTGTTTTTATTCTCTGACCTAAAAAGAAAAACAGCCACGATCCAACGCTTTATTTCTCTCAGAACGTGGAAGAATAGAAAAAAAATATATTGTTTGTATCAAGAAATTAATGATTTAAAGTGATGCTGCCTTTAAATGATCCTCACTGAATTTACTGTATATTCTGCGTATTTTCACTGCTGCCTTCAGTAAACTTAACGTCAAACCAAGAAAAAGCTGTAAATTACAACTTACATGACGCAAACTGTTGATAAATGGTAATTAAATGGCGACTCTGCAGCCAGTTTCTTACTATAAAATCAAGAAAATACCAAAAACAGTAACCTAGTGTGAAAGTAGAATACAGCAGGTTGTATTTACAGTGTAAGTCTTTTACACTGAAGGGCTGTTTGTTTTCTGTGACCTGTAAAAGAAGCTGGAGAGTCGCCAGTTTTATCAGCCATGACGCAACATCTCTGCTTTCTTTCTCACTGAACATGAGAAAAAGAAAAAGAACATATTTGTTTCTATGGAGAAATTAATAATTAAAATAGTTTCTGCCTTTAAATGCCTCAAACTGAATTCCTATTTTAAATTATTCACTGTAAATTACAACGACAGGAAGCAAACTGTAGAGAGAACGGTAATTAAAGGGCGACTCTGCTGCAAGTTTCTTACTGTAAAATCAAGAAAATGCAAAAAACAGCAACCCACCGTAAACGCAGATTACAGTAGGAGAACTCTATATTAACAGTGAAATGATGCCAGATCTTTACCGTTATTTTACGGTGAAGGGCCGTTTATTTTCCCTGAGTCTCCCAGCTCTGCTTTTATCTTTTCCAGCATTTTCTGTCTCTGAACGCTGAAAAATGGGAATAAAAAGAAATGTTTCTATCAAGAATCATTTTTAATCTAAATGTAAGATATTTATCTGCTAAAGCAAGAAAAAGCTGTGAACTACAAACCACAGGAGGCAAACTGTGGACAAAGAAGTTAATTTAATGGCGACCCTGCTGCCAGACCTTTACTGTTAATACACACAGTAAATATTTTACAGTGAAGGTTTATTTATATTCTCTGACCTGAAATAAATGTTGGAGAGTTTTTCTAACATCCTCGACACCTCGTCTCTTCTTCTGTGTCCCAAATTCCAATGTTTACCTCCCTCTCTCTCTCTCTCTCTCTCTCTCTCTCTCTCTCTGCCTCCTTCTTCAGTTACATTTCAAACAATCATTTTCGTACGTAGCCTCCGTGATGTGTGCAGCATCCGCCTGTCGCCATGACGACCAGCTGACAAGCAGCAGCTCTGACAGGGGAAAAAACAAAACAAAACAAAAAATAAATAAAAACAGCGCTCTGGCTTTTCCTGATGCGACGGACGACACTGTGTCCCGACCTGCCTTCATCATCATCTGTGGGAGCCAATCGTCACCTTCATACCTCTGTGTGTGTGTGTGTGTGTGTGTGTGTGTGTGTGTGTGAGATTTCACCGATATGCCACACAGTTGTCTTGAATGTGAATGTCAGTGGCAGCTTGTCTGTTCTCTTCTCTTCACCTTGTCACCACACCTTACCTTCCATCCCACCTTCTCTCTCTCTCTCTCTCTCTCTCTCTTTGTCCGTGTGTCACATCCTCTCTCGTCCTACATCCTTTCTGCGGTTCTGCCCTCTATTTCACCTCTGTCTGTGAGGGCTTCCAGGTAGTCCGACACACACACACACACACACACACACACACACACACACTCCTCATTGTGTTGCTTTAGTATTTGCGGCGACACTAAAACCCCCTCCGTCTCCGTCTCTCCTCGACACTTTTCAAAAGGGAATAACGCTGCACATCATCTTTTCCTCGACAGCTTCAGTTTCACAGACGCCGACGGATCGATACATGAATTTATTGACCAATTAATCCATCGACGAGGCCCGAGACGTTGTTTATTCACACAGTAACAGCCGCTGCTCGACGTGAAGGACGGAGAAGACGACGTAGACGGACAGAAGCCTCTTCGAGACGGCAGGGTTGTGTTGTTACTCCACCGGGTCAGAGCACAACACTCATGAATCAGGTGGAGTTTGATGTAACGAGCCGCTTCAGATTCTGATGATATCTGCATTCAAGTCGCCAGCGAGGGAGTGTCAGTGTTATCGGGCGCTCGCATCGATCCGACCCTCCACCGGACCGCAGACACAGAACCAGTCGATGTGCTCGCTCTCTCTTTTTGAAAACTGTATCGATGCTTCTTCTGTTGGTGAAAGTTTCGGGGGGGATGAAAGCAGCACGGAGGCTCGTACAGTCTCGATGCTCAATTCATAGAGTTTCGTCCTCTCTGGATGGATGAACTGTGTTTCAGCAGCGTGTCCGTGATCAATAAAACTATAAAATCGATACAAATGAGTTTGTTCTGCTTCTTTTTCACTTCAGTTGAGATCCCAGATCCCTGACTGGCAGTCTGGAGGACTGGAGGGCGGCCGGTGTTTGAATTTCTCCGTCACACTTTCTTTTTTTGTTGTTGTTCTTTTAACTACTACTAAAAAAAACTAAGAACTACTTCTGTCACGACACCCTGAATTACTTTCAGCAGAGCCTGTAAGAAAAAGTGTCCGGCTGTCATCCTCGTTTGTAACAATCCATCGCACAACAAAGACGCGATCCCTGAACACTTCACTTAATTACACTTCCTTCACTTTCATCTGCTTCTTCGCATCCTCAGTGGGCGGGACTAAGACGGGAGGAGAAAGATGATGAAAGAGGATCGGAGCGAACGTGTTTTAGAGAAATCAGACGTCTTTTTCTACCAAACATCCTCTGAGGGAACATCAGAGACACAGCTGGATCGTCTGTCTGCGGTCTTTTGATGCCTCGGAGTTGATATTTGCTAAAACGGTGGGATTATCTGTCTAAATAACAATAAGAGTGCATCGTTATAACACGTCTTTTATCCCTAAACTTAAATCACAGCATCAAAAAGTAGAACAATCTTCTTTAAAAGCAGTAAACAAACGTTAACGTCCAAACAATCTTCAGACACAGAATGAACATAATCTGTTTCTTCTGCATCATTTGTTGATATTCTGTTTGTAAAATATATGAAAGTACTTGTATTTTTAATTATTCCAGCTAACACACGTCCAGTAACTTGAACGAGGCGGTTAATCAGAAAGATGTGAGCTCAGTACAAAACACAGGTGACGTGTTTGATCAGCTGCAGCGTCCGATCAATAATAGATTTCCAATAAAGGGACGTCTCGGCCTCATTAAAGACTTCCAACCAGGCTGATCCCTCGCAGTCAATCCTCGTAATAAAAAGAGAATTACTGAAGAGTGCAGCGACAATAAATACACTTCTGTGAGCGGTGAGTCATCGACGAGGTCCAACAGTCCGAACACCTGTGGAAGGTAAATCTGGCTTGTTGCTCCTCGTTGTGCATCTGGTACCGATCCGACATCACGTTAGAATAAAGTGTCAGTAATAATGAGGACGTGTTGAAATATCATCCGGTAACAGAAGAGAACAAGAAAAACTGACGTTCAACAGGAAGAAACCTCGAGCAGAACCGGACTCAGCTGTGGCTGAATATTAATTGGAGTTTTAAGAGTTTTGTTTTTGTTTCCGGCCTCTCTCCGGTCGTCATGGTGACGCCACCAGTTACTTTGGGCCAACAAGGCCTCTGTCTAAATGAATGGAGGCGGAACCAGAACTTCTCACTCAATGGGTCAAAGACGTTTATGAGTAGAATCAGAAGTCGAATCAAACTTTTTTACCCACAGGTCATCTGTCTGCTCAGTCAGCTGTCATTTCCTGTTTTATTTTGTAGACGAAGTCCTCGTGTCACTTTCCACTTCCTGTGTTTGTCTGTTCCCCCTGTGTTCTATAAGTTAATGTTGATTAATTTCACCTGTTTTCTTCGTGTCTCTGTGGTTTTGCAATGGTTTGTTAGATAGTTTTTGCACTCGTGGATCATTGTTTTGCTGCTGTGGTGTTTGATAACTCCACAACAATTAGTCAATTAATCGATTAGTTTATCAGGGGGAAACAAAAAGTCAGTTGACAGTGTCAGAGTTTAGATGTTATACAGCTCAGAGACAGGAAACAGAGCAGCAGCATGAAGAAGAAGAAGAAGGGCGCCTCGTTAAAACACACACACACACACACACACTGTCATGGCCGCCGTCGTCGCTCAGCTGACCTCAGCTTGTTGAACCTGCACTCTACTTATCGATACGCCCCTCCCATCACAGTTATCAATACTCCCTGCCGCTTGATAACGTCATCAGATTCCTCGATCGATGGCTGCCACTGTTGTATCAAATCATAGCTCCCTGTTATCAATACCCACGACCGTGTGTATTCAATTAGAGAGGACGGCGGATCGATAGCCTGCAGCTGCTGCCGACGATCTGGACGCCTCATCACCGCCGTCCTGACGAATGATAACGCAGGAGGATCGATCGGTCGTGCTGACGATAACGTCGCCCTCGCCGCCCGGGTGTTGCCCCTGGAGACGCCGGCGCATACTGAGAGAATCTGATGTCACAGATTCTGATCAAAGTAGGGGTTTATTTTCATTTCTACACATTTAAACAAACATTATCTTTACAGAATAAGTTTGTATTCTATTCCTTTTCATACCAACAACAGGGATATTTTAGAAAGTGTTCATAATATATGTCATTACCACTATAAATATCATATTATTTGTTGTTCTGTCCTCAGGTCTCAGTGTGACTTCTTGATTATATAAATTAAAATAACGAAACTTATCGGACTTATTTTGATCTCAGCGTAGTTTTAATGTCAAACTAATTAACTTTTCTATGTGAATAAATTCTAAAACCTGCGTTAAAAATAGAAATCAAATAAAGAATTACATTTAATTACATTTTAGCAACTTCTTCAAGGTCTTTCGGGAGGGTTGGTTAAATGTTCTGATATTACAGTTGTCGTGGTTACGGATGTTTTTGTTACCAGCAGTTTCTTGGTCGTCATTGTCGTATGATTTTCTGAACATTTAGTCCAGAAATCTTAAATCTTACATTATAGTGATCGTGTTAACTGACAATACCGGCAGGCAAAAAATGTCTCGTTAACAAAAATCAAGATTGCAAATTTAAAAAAGACTAAAATATGTGGCATAGTTGGCAGGCGTCCATGTGTCCGTCATTATCGGTTTCGTCTGAGTAAAGACATAGCAGCTTTATCAGAAACAGTCAGAACCACAGAGAGAGCTGAAGACGTCCTGCAGAACTACGAGGCTGCAGTGAAGAGAGTCCAGCAGCGCCGGCTGCCAAATGATCCAGAACTGGTCTCCGGAGCGCTGATAGACGTGGCCAAACATCTGGGCAACCTGACCGTCAACATCTGGAAGAAGATGAGGGAGATGGTCTCTTACACTCCTTTTTAACTTGACCAACTTTAACCCAACGCTCCACAGAATAGTGATAAAGTTCTGTTGAATTTAAAGACAAACAAATCTGGTACTTTGAACAAAGATGTCCGGACATTTTTCAGTCTCATTTGTTCTAACAGAACCGGGTCAAACGTGACAGTAGTTACAGTAATGAAAATGGAAAATTATTTTGTCTTGTTAGCTGTGAAAAAAGGGGTAAGTCTTTCTTTTACAGTCCCCTAATTACCAGGTATTTACCTGGTGAACTCACTGTAACACTAAAGTGTTACTAGGTAATTACCAATGGTAATAAGAAAGTAAACTCAATACCCAGTAACACATTTTTGTTATCATATATTTACTGGGTAAATAGCTAGTAATTAGGGGACATTAGCTACTTGATTATTACCAGCAGTAATTACTATAATTTACCATGAATTTACCAGGTAAATACCTGGTAATTATGGGACTGTAAAACAAAGGCTTACCAAAAAATGTGTCAAGCTTAATCCCACAGATGTTTTGATTTGAAAAGATAGAATAATAACATAAATTATTATGATCAGAAAATAGAACAGGTGTGACAGAGCTCCGCCTCATACCTGTCTTACATAAGGAAGCACAGGTTGTTTCCTGGAGACGAGGTTCAGTGACTGAGAGACAACAACATTCACTGTCGGAGTGGAATCAGCGCACTGATGGAGGCCAACGACCACAGAGATTAAGACTGAAGTCGCCTAAAGTGGAGGGAGTGAACTGACAAGTGGCGACAAGACAAGACAAGCGAGAGAGAAAATGGATTCTCAGTCGGAGGCGGATCTGTCCTGTCCCGTCTGCCACGACATCTTTAAAGATCCCGTCGTCCTGACGTGCAGCCACAGCTTCTGTAGAGACTGTCTGCAGAGCTGGTGGACGGAGAAACAGGTAAAGGAGTGTCCGGTTTGTAAGGAGAGGCCTTTAGTGAGCGATCTGCCTCGTAACCTGGCGTTAAAGAACCTGTGTGAGAGCTTCGTACTGAAGAGAGACCAGAGAGCTTCAGCAGAGTCCGAGCCTCGCTGCAGTCTGCACGGTGAGAAACTCAAACTCTTCTGTCTGGACCATCAGCAGCCGGTGTGTCTCGTCTGCAGAGACTCAAAAACACACAACAACCACAGATTCAGACCCATCGAAGAAGCAGCGGAGGAACGCAGAGGTGAGCTCCAGAAGACCCTGAAGCCTGTTCGGGAGAAACTGAAGGTCTTTGAACAAGTTAAAGGAAACTGTGTTGAAACAGAGTTACACGTATTGGACCGGGCCCTGAGCACAGAGATGGAGATTAAAGAGCATTTTAAGAAGCTTCATCAGTCTCTACAGGAGGAAGAGGAGGCCAGGATCTCTGCTCTGAGGGAGGAAAAAGAGCAGAGATGTAAAATGATAACTGAAAAGATTGAAGCTCTGAGTAAAGACATAGCAGCTCTGTCAGACACGATCAGAACCACAGAGGAGGAGCTGAGAGCGGCAGACGTCTCATTCCTGCAGAACTACGAGGCTGCAGTGAAGAGAGTCCAGCAGCGCCAGCTGCCAAATGATCCAGAACTGGTCTCCGGAGCGCTGATAGACGTGGCCAAACATCTGGGCAACCTGACCGTCAACATCTGGAAGAAGATGAGGGAGATGGTCTCTTACACTCCTTTTTAACTTGACCAACTTTAACCCAACGCTCCACAGAATAGTGATAAAGTTCTGTTGAATTTAAAGACAAACAAATCTGGTACTTTGAACAAAGATGTCCGGACATTTTTCAGTCTCATTTGTTCTAACAGAACCGGGTCAAACGTGACAGTAGTTACAGTAATATAAATGGAAAATTATTTTGTCTTGTTAGCTGTGAAAAAAGGGGTAAGTCTTTCTTTTACAGTCCCCTAATTACCAGGTATTTACCTGGTGAACTCACTGTAACACTAAAGTGTTACTAGGTAATTACCAATGGTAATAAGAAAGTAGACTCAATACCTAGTAACACATTTTTGTTATCATATATTTACTGGGTAAATAGCTAGTAATTAGGGGACATTAGCTACTTGATTATTACCAGCAGTAATTACTATAATTTACCATGAATTTACCAGGTAAATACCTGGTGATTATGGGACTGTAAAACAAAGGCTTACCAAAAAAATGTGTCAAGCTTAATCCCACAGATGTTTTGATCTGAAAAGATAGAATAATAACATAAATTTGCAGATGAATATTAATGAAAAACAGCCAAAACTACAGGTGAAGAATGTGTGGAGCCAGTATTTATTTGTATAATCTGAGGCCACTGGTCCATCCACTCGTCTGCAACACATAACAATGAAAGCAACTTACTGTGGTGTGAACTTTAATACATGATCAGAAAATAGAACAGGTGTGACAGAGCTCCGCCTCATACCTGTCTTACACAAGGAAGCACAGGTTGTTTCCCGGAGACGAGGTTCAGTGACTGAGAGACAACAACATTCACTGTCGGAGTGGAATCAGCGCACTGATGGAGGCCAACGACCACAGAGATTAAGACTGAAGTCGCCTAAAGTGGAGGGAGTGAACTGACAAGTGGCGACAAGACAAGACAAGCGAGAGAGAAAATGGATTCTCAGTCGGAGTCTGCTTCTGTAGAGACTGTCTGCAGAGGTGGTGGACGCAGAAACAGGTAAAGGAGTGTCCGGTTTGTAAGGAGAGGCCTTTAGTGAGTGATCCGCCTTGTAACCTGGCGTTAAAGAACCTGTGTGAGAGCTTCGTACTGAAGAGAGACCAGAGAGCTTCAGCAGAGTCCGAGCCTCGCTGCAGTCTGCACGGTGAGAAACTCAAACTGTTCTGTCTGGACCATCAGCAGCCGGTGTGTCTCGTCTGTCTGCACTCAAAAACACACAACAACCACAAAGTCAGAGCTATTAATGAGGTCGCGGAGGAACGCAGAGGTGAGCTCCAGAAGACCCTGAAGCCTGTTCGGGAGAAACTGAAGGTCTTTGAACAAGTTAAAGGAAACTGTGTTGAAACAGAGTTACACGTATTGGCCCGGACCCTGAGCACAGAGATGGAGATTAAAGAGCATTTTAAGAAGCTTCATCAGTCTCTACAGGAGGAAGAGGAGGCCAGGATCTCTGCTCTGAGGGAGGAAAAAGAGCAGAAATGTAAACTGATGAGTGAAAAGATGAAGGCTCTGAACAGACAGATAGCAGCTCTATCAGACACGATCAGAACCACAGAGGAGGAGCTGAGAGCGGCAGACGTCTCATTCGTGCAGAACTACGAGGCTGCAGTGAAGAGAGTCCAGCAGCGCCAGCTGCCAAATGATCCACAGCTGGTGTCAGGAGCTCTGATAGACGTGGCCAAACATCTGGGCAACCTGAGCTACAATATCTGGAACAAGATGATGGAGACGGTCTCCTACACTCCTGTGGTTCTGGACCCAAACACTGCCAACCCAGATCTTTTCATTTCTAGAGATCTGACCAGTGTGTGTTGTGTTGAGGCACAGAAGCGTCCTAAAAACCCAGAGAGATTTAATTCTGTAATCTCCGTCCTCGGCTCCGAGGGCTTTGACTCAGGGACTCACAGCTGGGACGTGGAGGTCGGAGACAGTCCGGCCTGGATTCTCGGCGTAGCAGCAGAATCATTCCAAAGGAACAAAGACGTAGGCTCCCAGTCCGGATTATGGAGAATCCTGTTTTACAAAGGTGAATACACAGCATGCTCCAGACCGGATCCGGACACGGTTCTGCCAGTGAAGAAGAAGCTCCAGAAGATCAGAGTTCATCTGGACTGGGACAAAGGAGAGCTGTCGTTCTCTGATCCTGACAGTAACACACACTTACACACCTTCACACACACTTTCACTGAGAAGTTGTTTCCATACTTTAACACTAATAAACCATACTTACTGGAGATATCACCAAGACGAGTGTTCAGTGGCATCTACTGTCCCAGGTAGTGTGTTGAGTTCATGCTGCTTTCAGAACTTCTCTCCAGAGAATAACGATAAAGTTCTGCTCAGTTTAAAGACAAAGGATCTGGTCCAGATGTGACCAAGAGACTCGGTTCTGTGTAAAGATGAAGTAACAATGACTCTGACTGGTGACCAGTAAACTACCACGCACTAATTGTTTTTGCAGTTTTACATTCCTGTGATTTGTGTTAAGGCTGCAAAGCCAGTGACAACTGTTCAGGGCTGTGTTTCAACGTTTCTTTTAAATGTAAATGGTATTTTAAACCTCAAACGTGATCTTACAAGTTTTTTTTTTTTTGTGGCCTAAAGCAAACTAGAACGTAAGAAAATTAAACCCAGAGAAACATTTGCAACAAAAATGAATGTGAAGTGTTTGTGGTTTGCAGAAAGGTACATTTATAAAGTTCATTCTGACAACAGTGTATAACTTTTTATGGTGATGACCAAGTAAATATTTGATGTATATTACTGTGTGGTCTGAGAGTCCTTTGAATATTTTACAACTTGAAAACCATTAATGTGAGTGATTTTGTTATTGATGTGGGCATAGTTTCAGTTTTGTTTTACAGTAAAAGCATTCGGTGTGATCAGGATATAAAAAATGCAGAGCTGGCAGCTGATCCTGAGGAACCAGTTACTGAACCCAAGCTGACGTTCAACCTTCATGCTTTTACTGAACTCTTTGTCTGTGATCAGTTACCGTGAACACACACAGAGTTTCTCGTGGGTCTGGATTTTCATAGAAACGTCAGCACACACTGATCAGACTTCCATCATGAGGTTATTATCTCAACATCTGCTGGACAGACAGAAGAAGACATTTCCTCCCGATATTCAATTACTGGTCATTGAAGCAGAGTTTCAATTCTCTGAGCAAATTCGTGCTCCCCAGAGGATGATGCCTGATTTAGATATTTCCTAACTTTACCTTGAGCACACATTTTCTTGCCTTTTACGTGAGAAATATGACATTTGAGAGACAATTCATGCTCCCCAGAGGATGAGACTGTTTGAACTCTCGATGGCCTGAATGTAAACTCTTCACCTGCATTGTGAAAATCTGTCTGGCAGATTGTTATATGATTTTCTAAGCACTTTCATGCTCCCCGGAGGATAAGCCTTCACTGATATGAACTTTCCCCTGAATTGTTTTTTTGATGATTTTTCCTCAAGCACCATCCTCAGGACACAATGTTCTTGCCTTTCACATGATAACAATGACATCTGAGTTGACATGTAGCCATATGAAGCACATTCCTGCTCCCCAGAGGATGAACCTGATCATCGCAGTGTTCTCACACCACATTCAGGACCAACTGCTCACACACACATTATCATGATCAAACTGAATAAATGTCATGAGGATATACTCAGTATGTTGATGATTCTCAGAGGATGAACCCCTTTATTATTGTATTGACCCCAATTTTATTGACTTTGTTGTTTGTTCATATGACTTTTTGTTTGTGAGCCTCAAAGATGACAGTTACGTTCTTCTGGTTTCCATTGTCGTTGCCTGGTAATACGGTTAAAACACATATTTGAGTCTGAATTAAAGAAAAAAAAAAATTCCTACACCTCTGTTCTACGCGTCATTGAGTTGTTTTCAACAGTGATCAGATCCAGACGAGGTGATGAAGTGTTTCATTTGTCCTGACATCTGGATAAATGCCAGATGATGCGTCAGAGAGTTAGGAATGAAGATGGCAGGTAGATAATCATGGACAGTGTGGATAGTTTCACAGTGAATCTGTCATGATCAAATCATCAAACTACGTCTTATTTTGTTTTTGACTGAGAGAACCACAGCAGCAGAAATAAGACTTCTTACTTCTGCCATTTACTTACAGGAAAAGTGGAAATTGAAGTGAGTTCTGGTTAAATTAATGAATCAAAACTCCTAAAAGTGAAACTGAAGTATTCGTGAGATCTTTGGTTTCATGTGGCAGGTTTTGACACGGCAGTCTGTGAACCAGTAGGAGGAGTACGACACCCAGTCAAATCTGAGAGACGATCAGCAGGGAGCGATGAAGCTCCACCCCTTACCTGACTCACCTCACCTGGCACAAGACAAGACACACAGACTGTTGTTGCTCAGCCCGAGGAGAGACACCGAGAGAGGATTACATTCAAAGCAAAGCCAGGATGTCTGCCGGGGGAAAGAGCTACAGGTAGGAACGCTGGAGAGTTCGGAGCTAAAATGGGGGATTGCGACCTGACTAAAGTTTCATCATTGTAATGTGTTTCCGTCTTCACTCAGAGAGAAGATGGCTTCAGTATCAGAGGAGGATCTCTCCTGTCCAATCTGTCAGGACATCTTTAAAGATCCTGTCGTCCTGTCATGCAGCCACAGCTTCTGTAGAGACTGTCTGCAGAGCTGGTGGAGAGAGAAGAAGCAGTGTCCAGTTTGCAAGGAACGACCTATAATGAGCGATCCGCCTCGTAACTTGGTGTTAAAGAACCTGTGTGAGAGCTTCGTACTGAAGAGAGACCAGAGAGCTTCAGCAGAGTCCGAGTCTCTCTGCAGTCTGCACGGTGAGAAACTCAAACTCTTCTGTCTGGACCATCAGCAGCCGGTGTGTCTCGTCTGCAGAGACTCAAAGACACACAACAGCCACAGATTCAGACCCATCGATGAAGCTGCACAGGATCTTAAAGAAGAGCTGCAGAAGTCCCTGAAGCCCCTGAAAGAGAAACTGAGGGTCTTCGAACAAGTTAAAGAAAACTGCGATCAAACAGCAAAACACATCAAGTCTCAGGCCCGACACACAGAGAGTCAGATTAAAGAGCTGTTCAAGAAGCTTCACTGGTTCCTCCAAGAGGAAGAGGAGGCCAGGATCTCTGCTCTGAGGGAGGAAGAGGAGCAGAAGAGTAAGATGATGAAGAAGAAGACTAAGGCTCTGAACAGAGACATTGAAGCTCTCTCAGAAATGATCAGAACCACAGAGGAGGAGCTGAGAGCTGAAGACGTCTCATTCCTGCAGAACTACAAGGCTGCAGTGAAGAGAGTCCAGCAGCGCCCCCTGCTGGAGGATCCACAGCTGGACTCAGGAGCTCTGATAGACGAGGCCAAACACCTGGGCAACCTGAGCTACAACATCTGGAACAAGATGAAGGAGACGGTCTCCTACACTCCTGTGGTTCTGGATCCAAACTCTGCTCATCCAGAACTCCTCCTGTCTGCAGATCTGACCGGTGTGAGACGTGGAAGGATGCAGGCCCGTCCTGGAAGCCCACAGAGGTTTGAATCTTTCCTCGCCGTCCTCGGCTCCGAGGGCTTTGACTCCGGGACTCACAGCTGGGACGTGGAGGTCGGAGACAGTCCGGTCTGGGCCGTGGGAATGTTAGCGGACGCTGCCCGGAGAAACGTTGAGACGCTCCCTGGATTATTCAGAATCGTGCTCTGCGACGGTGAGTACACGGCAGACTCGGATCCAGATCGGCCCCCCGCCCTCCACGTGAAGAAGAAGCTCCGGAGGATCAGAGTGCAGCTGGACTGGAACGGGAGAAAGCTGTCGTTCTCCGATCCTGACACCGACACACACATACACACCTTCACACACACCTTCACTGACAGGATGTTCCCGTACTTCAACACTGTCACATCACACCCGCTGACGATACTGCAGAACCCTCTCTCTGTAACAGTAAACCAGCCATGATGTCAGCGATGACGTACGTGTCATCCTGATGTTTATGGTTCTGGTTTTTTGAGTTTTCACAGTGTTGGACTGCTTTCAAAGTGAAGAAGTACTTTCTAGGCCGGTCCACGTCCACACTGACACGCTCTCACAGAACCCTGGACGTGATCTTAATCTAAAAAAATGCTGTTGGTCCCGTTGAACCAGTCACCACACTTTTGATTTTAACAACCAGCAGGAAGTCACAGTCTTTATTCACCTAAATTAGTCTGAATGTGCACTGAAATAATTTGGTTTTGGGGTCTTTATTTCATAGTTGTGTCATGTTTTATCAGTTATAGATACATTTTTCTCTTAGGCCAAATGTTTTCAACTACAGATATCGGCTATATGTAGATCTAATCAACCTTTTATGAAGGACAGATTGAGTAATAACTTCAACATGTTTCCTCTCGTCTCTTACAAGTGTTGATGTGAAACGAAGAGCTTTGCTGAACCTCCCTGACTGTGAACATCACTCTACATTTAATGCTTTGTGTGTTTTTATTTTGCATGTTTTGTTCCAACATCGTAACATTTGTGCAGTGAATTTTCTATCCAAACAGCACAACATGTGCTACTGGATACAAAACTAATAAAGCCTTTAAGTCTCATGTGTCTACAGAAATGTACTGAATGTTCACAACACTTCAGTCCTGAAGCGTTTTTATTTGACGAGTTCTGAACGCGACTCAACGATCGCTGGACTTTAACTGATCGTTGATCGTTGTGTTGGAATGCTAAATCTTTGTAAAGTAGCATTTTGGGTTTTCTCTTCTCTTTCTGTATCACCTTCATTCACTTAAAGTTCGTTGTTTTTCCTCCTCGTTCTCACAAAGAGCTGACGCGACGATGTTCCTGAGCTGCAGCGTCTGAATGAATTATCAACGATTTAATGAAGTGATTCATTCAGTTTGATGGATTGTTTGGATCTAACTCGCAGGGCAGAGATTCTCTCCGTTACAAAAGTACAGTTCAGTTTTTTTAGGGATGTATTTTTTTCCAGCCTGGTATTTTAAAGCAAAACAAATTCAGGCTGACTGAACATGAAGCCTTTTTCATTTCTGATTCTGTTAGCGACCGAACCGACGGCAGGCGTATCCTGAAGCTTTGTCCTCGTCTCCTTGGCTGCTCGTCCCCGTCAGGTCGGATTTACGGGAAGCGGCTCGGCTGTGTTTTAAGGTGGCGACGGCCTGCAGAGCGTTTCAGGTTCAGTCCGTCTGCGTCCCGGGAGATTCAGCCTGCTGCTGTAAACGCTATCGACATCAGCAGCGGCGTCCTTCCTCTCCTGCTGTGTCGCCTGAGTGTGTGTGAATGGGACGGCTCACACCAATCACAGAGCTGGTTCCACCCCGCGGGCACCGCAAACCATTTCTGGTCTAAAAGTGTATTATCTTGTCCTGAAGTTTAATCTGTGATTGTGGACGTTAGTTGAGATCTCAAGGAACACAGAATGGCTGCAGTATGACATGAAGTGCTGCTCTTTAACCTCTTATCATTACACTGAAAACAAAATGCATCGGGGTCGCGTGACTTCAACATCACGGCCGGCCGACTGCTGCTTGAGTCAAACCAGTGGATATTATTTTAGGACACCTTGAGGACATTTTCTTTCTGCTTTTGTCACGTCAGAGGAGGAGAACTGGGGATGTTTCCAGACTTTTTTTGTGGCTGCAAAATCACAGCAAAAAACCACAGACCTTATTTGAGACATTTTAACAATAACCAGTCAAAAAAAAAAAACACTGACACAGAGACGAGGAGCTTCCTGACTTTCTTTTTTTAAAGTCCTAGAAGTTGTAAAAAATAAAGTTTTCTACACCAAGAGCATCATTTTCTCAAACTGCAGGAGCTTTAAAACATCAGGATACCATGAACAACATTCGGAGCTGACACACGGATGCAAGTGCTCAACAAATGCAATATTACTCTTGTTATAAATCAATTTGAATCACCTTGAAACTTCTGTATTTTCAGGTTTTCTCTCTTCAGCAGGAAACAACGGGCTCAATGCTGCAGACAGACGAGTAGCAAAGTATCAAATAGATTCTATTAGACATTGTTGGTTTTTGGTCTTTTCAGGGTATTTGTCGACATAAAGAAAAGTTTTATTTTTAATTCTTTTTTTTTTAAATGACAGCCTTCAGGAGAATAAAAACACCCGGAGAGGCTCTGCGGCGTCTGTGTGGGCGTTCGGTGTGTAATTTCCACATATACAGAACAACAACTGAGCTGCCAAACAGCATTTCATGAACCGTCCATCTCTGACAGAAAACCACATCTGAAAACTGAAACAGTAAACAAAACATGGCGATAATTTAATTCAAATGTGGGATTAAACTCTGTTCGCACACAGAGCAGCAACAACAGATCTGAGGTGAAACGACAAAATGAAACGTGAACGAGTAAAGACGAGGAAACAGTGAAATTTAGGATTGTGTCGAGGTTAAAGTCTGGAACCAACTGAACACCCCTCGTCACACCTTCTCCTCTGGTGGCAGTGTGCGGGTTGATGGTTATTTCCTGCTTTTATTTTGGTAGATTTTTCCTCAGTTGTCACTTCCTGTCTTTGTGTTTTTAGTTTCACCTGTTGCCGATCAGTTTTCTTCTACCTCGTGTTTTTCGCGAGCTTGTTTTATTTTTTTTATTTCTCTTTAGGTTTTATTTTACTTTTCTTTGCCTGCATTTGCTGCATTTTGGATTCAGCTTTATTTTAGTAAAGATAAGCTGCCTGTTAAGCTGTTTGTTTTTTGCGTTCAGGTCCTTTTTTGTGTAAACATAACAGATGGAAGGACACAATAATGATGATGATGATGATGATGATTACATTTTAGCCCCTGAATCCTACAAACTGGACCTTCAGCACAGAGAGAAAAGGGAGATTAAAAAGACGTTGTATTTGTCGGACTAGAACTTTTAGTCAACAGTGGTCACAAAATCTAAATGAAACTGTGTGACTACCTGAAGAAGCTGCATTTAAATTTATAAATCACTTTCCAGGTTAGATAACACTTGTCGTGGAGGACGTCGTGAAAAGAAGCCCAGCTCTCTCTGTAAATATATAAAAGGCTCCCAGGGTCACAAAAACACGACAGACAGAAGAAAACAAAGACAGAATTTTATAAGAACAACTCGAAAAAGCTCAAATCTCAAAATATATCAAAATCAAGAAAAACTCCCAAAGGAAAAGTGTTTGGTTTGTCCGTTCTAGGCTTCTGTAGAAACTTCTCCCTCTGTAAATATAAAAAGGCTCATCCCAGGGTCACACAAAACACAATTCTTAGTGTTCAGATCATAAACTACAAAGTTCTTCCTTGTAGGAAATAACAGAAGAGAAAGAAGAAAACAGAACACAAGAGTCCAAATAACATAATAACAAAAAATTCGATGACACACATTGAAGAAAAGCCCCAAAGGACACGAGTGGACAGTCTATCATCTTCAGTTTGACCTGAGGACAGAGAGCAGTCCCTGTTCTGAAGACCCGAGGCCCGTCTGAGAGCTCAGAGCGCTCCGCTGAATACAGAACACAACAAAGTGACCGAGCTGCTGTCGCTCTGTGTCCATCAGAAACAAATCCACAACAGAAGAGCGTCTCAAAACACGAACCCGTGAAGGTTTAGTTCTGGGTTCTGATTGCACATGTGTTGCTTTTCTCTGATGTCAGTGCTCATTAGTTTTAAGCGTTGGTAACGTTAAGATTAATAACAGGACAGATTTGGGTCGATTGCCCTGAAGGACGAACTGCTGCACCTGATCAGCGTGACGTCGTCTGGATGGAGCTGAAGTCAAATGTTCCACCACCAACTGCACTGTAAGCCTCTGTCTTTTTATTCAAGGGTACTGTGTGTGTGTGTGTGTGTGTGTGTGTGTGTGTGTGTGTGTGTGTGTGTGTGTGTGTGTGTGTGTGTGTGAGAGAGAGAGAGTCCGGTGAGGTAAACACACCCTGACAGCAGTAACACTCTCTGTAATGGGAACAAGCAGAAGGACACAGCGGTGAAGTGGAAGCAGTGAACCTTTCATTCAGTCTGCACTCAGCTTCAGTCTGATCGCTGACCGCTGCGTTTAGAACTCACCTGTTCCAAGTCCACACGGGTGAAGGTGTTCTGGTCCTGGTCCTGGTCCTGGTACTGTGTTCTGACTGAGTGGGGGGCAGCAGAACCTGAGGCGAGCCGGAGCAAATGTGGCATCTGACTGGAGGGAAAACCCACAACGGGCTTCTGTTTCCATCACAGACTGACAGAACACACCCAAACCTCTGGTCCATCACACCTTCACCTGTCTGAGTCTCACATGACATGAAGGCCTCGTTCCACCGGCTGAATAAAACATCCGCCAACAAACAGAAATGAATCCATCTTAAAAACTGAAAAGCAAAATCTTGTCTCCCTCGTCGGTTCACCTCCTTCACCAATGTTCTCCATGTTCATCTTGGAAAAGTCTGGGTTTAATTATTCAGCGATGTCGTGGGAGACGGAGGAGACGGCTGACGCTCGCTGCACTCGTCTGAGTTGAGAAATCCGTTGAGGTCACGAACACACAACGACCCGCTCGTGAGTCTCAAGGATGCTGCGCGGCGAAGAGTCATCAGCGCTCATTAATAAATGTAGTGACGTGGCTTGCTGCGACGCTCTGAAGGTCTTAACTCAGACAGTCAAGCCAGGTCGTCGATATGAAGAATGTTTGTGTGCAGATAATGTGCAAGAAACAGAAAATAAAAGCGATAAAACCCACGATTATTATCCTCCATGCAGCAGAGAAACACCAGAGGAGCCGCTCAGGACGCCGTCTAAAGAGTCTGTAGAGAAAACTTTCTAAACACACTCAGCAGTGTGAATCAGTGATTATTCTGCAGCGAGCAGTGAACCTGAGAAGAGCCTGAGAGCGAGCGTACAGAGACGGGAAAAGAAAATGACACATAAGATGCAGCGCAGAGGTACAATCACACCGTAATGCTGCCTGATGACGTCCAACTTTGATGTGGAACCATACAGAGCATCTTCAAACACAGCAGACCACCGACTCACCTGACCTGAGAGGACAGCGTCTGACTCTCATATGATGATGTGCATTACTTATATTCAAGAAAGTCATTTTGAAGTTTGCTCTGGTGCCTGTACAGCCGACAGAGACGTTTCAGTCCACTCACAACATTTAGACACATAAACGTACATATTTTATGCACTTTGGGGCTGTAAAACTTGAAACATTTACCTCTGTGATCGTGTCACCAAATAAAAGATTGATGTTTTCTTTTAAATTAAGACAACATTTGTGTTTTGAGCTGCTAACCGGACGAGATTCACCGGTTGTAACCCTCTGTTGTCTCCATCGTGTTTTAAACCCCCCGGTGGCCACAAAGAATAATTGCTGCTAATCACAAAGAGAAATCATCCCGCTGATCCGTCCAGGCTCGCTCGCTCTCGCCGCCTGTTTACCTCGTGATTACTGCATCCGATGTCACAGATCTGGTGACGCAGCCTCGCCTGTCAAAGAGCTCCTCGTCGTGATTTAAACATCTGACACGACACACACACACACACACACACACACACACACAACCGAAGCACTCTTCTAAAAACACACAACTCTCACCGACACACACTCTCTCACACAGAAGACTGACGTGCAGCCCCGTAATCTTCATGACAGCGAACATGTCTGCAATTACACAGCGTGTGTCCGCGGCGGCACATTAAAACATCTGAGACAATTACTTCAGCTGTCACCTCGGCGCACCAGAGCGTGAATGTCGATCTGTCACGTCTTTATCTTTCCTGTTCCAAAGCTTTTCTCTCTTTATGACTAAATTCTAACACACGTATTCAGTTACATTCCTGGAGGCTGCACAAAAAGAGCAAACGAGACTTTAACGGCGATGCAAAAGACGTGTTTTGTCCCCTGACAGGCAACATGAAGCCATGAAACGTGCAAGTATTTGAATTATTTTAGCTGTTGGTGTGCAAATGCTAATGTCAGCGTCTCTTTGCAGATCTGCACCACAACAATCACGGTAACGCTGATTGAAAGGCTCGACTGGCTCTTTCTCTCTCTGGACGACGGCTGACGATGTTGATTTTGGCGCTCGCGTTTTTTAGCAAACAAAATCTGCCTCGTCTGCACAACGCAGAGCCAACGAGGAAACTGTAACTGTAGGAATCCAACTGAATGTTGACGAGAAGTCAGATTTACTGTCAATTACCTGACTGTACGAAGGGTCGGGTGATAGAGAGCATCGTTTATTTTACTAAAACAGATTAATTCTTCATTTATAAAACAGATTTTAGGCTGTAAAAATAATTTAAAATAGGAAAATGAATGCAGATCTTTGTTTTTCATGTGTAGCAGCTCTTATACAGTCACACTAAACGCAGCTTCAGCACTCGGATGGTTTTCATGGCTCCCTGGTCCTCAATCATTTGTCTTTCGTACCTTTTCCCCCGTTTGTTCCCAATTATGAAAACTGTCCTGAACTTGTTTCCCCAGCTGACTCTGCTGACAGACGAGTTCGACCTCTGACACAAGAGAGATATCATACAAAACATCATCAGCCCTTCTTCTTGCACCAAAAAGGGAATTGTGTTCATATTTTCCTGCAGGTGTTGCACGAGAACATTCGGGGGGGAAAAAAGAGAGAGGACTGAAATTTGTGGGAAACGCAGGTGTAAAATAAGGAGTAAGGGAGTAATTTCCCCTGCGGTGTCTCCAATTTCCTCTTTTTACCTTCCAGTCATCAGCTTTGCTCGGAGGCCGTATGTTTATGAGATTAAAAACCACACGTGAACCCTTCAGTTCCACCCAGACCAGCCAGAAGATGAAGCCTCATGTGTTCCCACAGCCCGAACATCAGCACAGCAGCTCAACACGACAAGACGAGCTGCAACCTGCCGACAGAGAAGATCCTCTGTTCCCACTTCTGTAAATCTCCTTGTTCCATCTCTCGTTTTAAGGTTTACTGACAAGTCTTTTCCCTGCTTCGTTCTAAAGCTGTGTCGCTCGCTCACCCTCTGCATCCTCCTCCTCCAAACACAGAAACATCTCCACAGTGAATTGTTTTTGCTGGAGGTCAAACTGAATCTGAGCATCATGTTTCCTCTTCACTCACACAGGCGAGTTAAACAGGAAGCGAGTCTGTAAACTGTGACGAACTCAGGTCGGGAAATAATTAGAACGTTTGCCTTGTTTCTATAAAAACTGTTGTCGTGTCACATCAGCGTCACGTTTCCCTTCAGTGTCTGTGTGAGACGCACCGAGCTGTAAACTAACTCAGGTGGAAACCTCTCAGCGGGACAGTTTGTGTCGGATCTTCTCCTGAACCAAAGTGCCGTCTGATCCTGACGACCAGGACTGAGAGTCTCCCTGCAGGACTGTTGGTGTCTCCTGACCCAGCAGCCGTCAGCCTCTGATGAGCTTTAAATTTAAAAGACTGTACGCCGGTATGCGCAGCACGTACCTGATGGCAGCCGCACAGAGAAAAGCCTCCTGTCAAGCAAACATGACAGGCGATGACAGTCGCTGCTGCGGCTGATGAATACTTTATAACCTACCTGCTGTCGAACAGCAAACATCCATCTGCAGCTACACTCACAGCCTACGTAAGGTCATTCAAAAACAAGCCGGGTGTTTTAACGCGTCTCAATATTTCAGGCTGGATGTTTGTTCTTTCATTATTCACACTGTGTTTTTCCTTTTTCCATCTCCGATCTCTGACGGATGTTAACTCAGTTCTACAGTCGGTCTGAAAAGTTTGGGGGTTCTGATTTGATTTGAGATACTTTATGACGTGTTTTCTTGCCGTCACTTCGATCTGCAAACACATAACACGACTTTAGACTTCCTGATTGCCTTCAGTACGAATAACAAGGTCACATTCTGTGTATCAGGTGACTGAGTGTAAAGAACAAACATGGTGGAGGTCGTGGCTGATGGATGAATCAAACAAATACATGAGTTAATGTTCCTGTCCCGTGTGAAACCACAAGTCAAGGCTGGTTTAACTCACAGATATAATGTATTTAACCTACATCATAAACACAAACATCATCTTTTAGTGAACCTGATACAAAAAGACGACCCTCCTTTTATCTGGTAGGTTAATTTGACCTCAAAAGACAATTTTTTTATTTCTAAACTTCTTCAGAACCAGAGGGAGGTCCACAGCAGTTTGTCAGGAGTGAATGATTCCTGTTTTGTTCTTTTGATGCTGTGGCTCCATCTTGTGGGTGAATCATGAAACTACTACTACGAGCTGTGTTTATTTACTTTTAATCTGTTTGCATGAACTTATTTTCATGTTTTTCTTTTCCTGTTGTGTTCGTCCTCTTTTGGTTTGTGATGCATTAAAGAAAAAGTTCATGGCTCCAAGCAGAGGGGGACAAAATCCAAAGAAATGCTTGAGTTTATCTGAAACTCTTCAGTGATTTAAATAAAGATGAGCGTCTGCCAACTTAACACTTGTATTAGTATAAAATCTCTTCTCAGCGTTGACTCGGCATGGACAGACTGTGCAGGGAAACACAAAGAGAGACTTTTGTCCAAAAGAACAGGGAGAGTATTTAACTTGTGTTACGTGTTGGCTGTGCTGGTTGTTTTCTCTCTCTGTCTCTTTTCCTTTGTCTGTGTTTTTATCTTTCAGGAAGACACACCTGTCCAGGTGTGTTGCAATTACCTGACGACAGCCTTTAAGGAGCAGTGAGTGGAAGTCACACTGAAGGGAGGAGCGCTTTCTCTTTTGTCTCCTTACCTTTTTCCCCACGTTTTTCAGTGCTGGGGTTTGATTTGTTTCATTGTACTTTAGTTTGGAGATCTCCAGTAGTCCAGTTAGAGTTATTATTTAAGAATTATTTCCTTGGCTGGCTCAGTGATTTCCCCATCTTTTGTTTATTTCAACTGGGATCTGCAACCTTTTTTTAGTTTATTTGTTGCTCCTTTGATTGCAAAATAAAAAATTTGATTTAACCGTTCATGTCTAAGCATCCTTTTTCAAATATGTTCCACCCTCTCTGTGAGTCTTTCTATCAGAGGGTCCATAACAACTTCATTCCCCCTTTGGAAATAAAAAAAGAACAACTCAAAAAACCCACAAACAACCCTGGACAGCAGGATAATATTACAGTTCAGGCTTTAGACTGTGTGGTAGATAACACAACACGTCTCCTGCAGATCTGGGAAATGTTGACGGGCTGTTTAACTATTTTTCTGGAATTCAATTGAACAATCAGAACAACAATGAACAGATTAATTAATAAATATGTATAATAATTTACATATAAAGCATTTGAAGGGGAGGTTGTTTATCCAGTCAAGTAGGCTCAACTATTATAAGATAAAATTACTTTATTGATCCCTTTTGGGAGAAATCACAGGTAACACAGCAGTACAGAGGGGAAAATAAGTAGCTAATAATAAAACAATTTAATCAAATAATATAGTAAAACCTAATAAAAATAAGCATTCTATATACCATATACAGCAACTACCATGACCTGTTTACCTGTTTAACAAGAGAAAAATATAGAAAATAGAGAGAGCACCTTGAGTCAGCTGTTAACCTGCATGTTGTCACTGTTCACTGGTTCAATAAAGTTTTCTCATTCAAAGGCAACTTAGGGTCAACGGCTGAAAGTACCAAAACAACCGCCCCTGTTCTCAGGCCTTGTTGTCTCTCACGTCCCAATAAAACAGCTTAAAAACAGCAGCCGGTGTCTTTAATCGGTCAAATGTTTCAGTCACCGCTGAGTTCGTGTCGCTGCTGAGCTTCAGTCCGACAGCAGCTCCGGTCAAACGGCAGGACGAGTCTCGGATCCGCCGCTGGGTGGAGACGTTAGCCAACGGTCACAGAATCACCTTCACGTTGGATTATTAAGACCAAACCGAGGAGGAAACAGCTAACAGACAATACAACTTTAAATAAATAATTTTTAAACTTCGATTTTATAATATGTTACGAAACAATGCGAAAAATGTGTTGTGTAAATCGAGGGTTGTGTAAGTTTGCGTCAAGCTAGCTCACAATCAGCCTGGGCTGGGTAGTTCCGGTCTGTCTCTTCAAAATAAGAGCAGAGGACTTGACATTGTGGGACAAATTGAAAGTACAGTAGGCAATAAAAAAAGACTAAAGAAGCCAAAAAAGATATTTTTTACCCTTCCAAGTTTTTCATAAGCTAGGAGTTTGCCTTTCTTTCAGAATTGTCTGTGATTTGAGGTACAAATGTACTTATCAGAATACAACCTGCATCACTAAAATGAAAAAAAGAACAAATACATGCATTAACATTAAACCTTAATTATCACAATTAATTTACAGTTATAGTCTAGTGAGCACTTATCGTTTAAACCTTTGTGTCCTTTGAAATTCTTGGGCGCCCTGATTATATGAATATGTAGCATTGGAAAGTGATTATACATGTTTATTTTTTGCATTGGCATTGTATATTGTTCCATACATACTCGAGGTGATGTATGTGTGTGTCAGTGGTTTTATTCTGACAGTAGCGCAGAGAGAGTGTGATGTAAACACTGACGTGTGTCTGTCCTCATATAGACACAGCACACTTCACAGGGGCTGTTTTTATTTTGAAGGTTCCGACCGGAAAGGTTGTGCGTCTGTCTGCCTCGCCGCAGGTCCGAGCAGTTCCTCTCAGATCAGAGAAACGCAGAGAAGATGGCGGCGTTACGAGTTGTGGTGCTATCGGGGAGCGGTAGGGCGCTCCTCAGCACGCCGAAAACAATCAAAACCCCGACGGTAGGTCGATATATGAGTTTGTTTTTATCACCGAGCACGGAGTGTGGTAATAACAAGAGGAAAGCGCTGCTGTGATGTGTCCTAGCACCGAGCTAATGTTAGCCTGGTGGCTGTCAGCGGGGTGAGACAAGGTCACTCGTGTTCCAGCAGATTTTTAGGATGTGGCAAACAGGTGTGGCATTAACTCCTCGGATATTTCATCGTTCTTAAAATGCAGAGTTCGACATGGCTTATAAAACCTGCATAACACTCGTCATAGATCTCTAAGAGTCGCTTCAGCTACCGCTACATGTAGCAAGCTAGTCGGTTAGCTAACTCATGATGCCGTGTCAACCACCCGGCAAATGGAAATGTTGAATAAAATTACTCTCTTATCTCTGTTAACGGCACAGTGACAAGGATCTAGACACCCGGGTGTGTGTTTGTAATGTTTGTAATAGTTTCAGAGGTGACTCGAGTCCCGTTACATTTATAATTATGTCCGATACTGAATCGGCTAAAGCTAAAGCTAACGAGTTAGCATTTCAAGGACTGTAAGGACTTCCGGTGAAGAAATCCTTCCTTCCAAGTCTTCAGCCGGTTACTGCTGTAACCTTCATCTGTTGGCTGTTTATGATCTGTGGGGGAGTTCTGAGACCGTCATGTCTGAGAAAACATGAAGCTGAACCTCCTTTTGTAATGTCCCATCAGTTGTGACCTGGTTGAGGCATGAATAGAAAAACTGATCGATATTTGTAGATGGCTGCATATCAGGAGTCGTTCAGGTTGTTTTATTTCTTCCAAAAAGCTTCAAAAATGTGCTTTATACTGTGTTAGAACTCTGACTGGCAACGCTCATTACTTAACTAATCAATGTAGGTCACTGACAACATACACTCACACGTGTGACTTCACACAGCAAGGCTTGACTTAAGTTTAACTGTTCTCTTTCCAGTGTTTGATTTCAAGTATGTCTTGAAAAACTATGTTATCAGTCGACTATTGATCAGTGTCCTGATTATTTTTCTGATTAATCAGTGGTGATCTCATAAGATGGTTATGTGTTAACCATCCTGGTGATTTGTATTGGATTTTTAACAGTATGCCACCTTTAATTAACAAGTAGTAAATAATCTCCCTCCTGAGTGTAGCTCGGTGTGTCTGTGTGTGTCTACAGTGATGTGAGGATGCTGTCATGTGACGCCTGCTGCCTGGTTACAGAAGCAGCAGTGAAGGACAGTTTCATAAGGATGACCGCGCTGTAAGCAAGGGCATTTTGATGAACGGCACCCATACAGTAAAGCTGGGTCCTTAAGTAAACTTTTAGTGTGGCAGGTGCAGCTGTCGGGTGTTGTTGGACATCTGAGAATCATGATTTGCTCTTATCTTTGTGAGGCTGCAGCAGTTTATTTGTCTGGTCTGATTGTAATCAGAATACATTTGTCCTTTTAAAGTGTTGTTGGGATAAAACAGCCAGTTACATGATGTTACATTTGGCTTCCAGAAATTGGGATTTTTAATTCTAAAATCAATGTGATCAGCCAATTTATTGTTTAATAGACATTAATTCACAGATGAAAAAACTTAAAGCTGTGGCAGTACTTGTTGAATCACAGTTGAAGAGGTTTATTTTTTTAAGAATATCTTTGAATTTTTATACGATTCTGATGATTATGGTGGAGAGAGATTATAAGTCATGTTTATCAAAGACTACTGGACTATAAATTTAATGCTGCTGACCTCTCCATTATTAGTTTTCATCTCTGTTACACCAGAAGAAGGTAAACCTTGTTAGTCAGTGTCCAAAAATCAAATATTTTAGCTTTTTAGATTTGGGTCACTAGAAAGGGGGATTCTTGCCATCTTCATTCATAGGGATTCACTTTTGGTTATTGGATTTACCAGCTAGTGTTTGTATCTCATTCCCACAACAGGATATTTTAAATTAGCTGATGTTTGAATAATCTACATGTTTCTATGGGATTTTTTATCGAGTGTGTTTTTGTGCTCTTGTTCCTCCGCAGGCCAACATGTCCTTCGCCACCCTGCCGCGAAACAAGAAGGTTGCCCTGACGACACTGGGTGTGGTCACAGCCGGTGGGGCAGGGCTCGCTCTGATGCTGCACCAGTCAGTTAAAGCCTCTGACCTGGAGCTTCACCCTCCTAACTACCCCTGGAGCCACGCTGGACCTCTGTCTTCTCTGGACCATGCTAGGTGTGAAGGCTACACACACACACACACACACATGTTTATACTTACTGATTTATCTGCAAACACAGGCCCCTATAAGATAGAAGAAGTGGCGCATTTGCAGCAAGGTAAAGGCTACAGTGTGCTGCCTTGTCTTTCTAAAAGGGAGATGTAATATTCCTTTTTTTCCAAAAGCTGCCACTTGGCCGACACTGGGGTAGGCGTCAACATTTGACGTGACGTGAAGTACGAAGTTGGGCGTGAATAGTGAAGCAGGTCGAATTTGTCTTCAAAATAAGAGCTTTACATTGCACCCCATCGGAGTTTAGAACTGGGTTCTTAGTGGGGGGCTTTTAATTTGAAAGTAGCAACATTTAATAGCTTGTCACTGCAACAACAAGTGAACAACAAAACAGCTACAGAGACCGAGGAGACACTGCATCTCCCAGATCTCAGCGGCTGTTCAGTTGCTCATCTTGACGTCCACGGATGAAGTGATGGACTGACTGCTGTGATCAGCTGTTTCCTGGTTTTAAAACTCCTGGCTGTGGGTTGCACAACAGTGCACGTCATCGACACCTCCGCCCATCTTAGCAGTGGCCGGCACATCGACGGCTTGTGTTTACATAGCAGTGGAGGTGGAAATAAGTGTTCCCTCCGAGGCGTCATGTTGGTGGACCAAAACAGACCCCCAATTTACTGTCTTCTGTCTAAATCTGCAGACTTAGCCGCAAAAAGGACGGCAGGATTGGTGGCTTGCTGCCCAGTTTAAAAAACGGTTATAGATACATTTTGTAAAATGTTTGAGTATTTTTCTTGAAAAGCTGTATATATCCTTTCCTTTGAGTGGGTCGTATTCATGCACAAAGATGCATTGATCAGTTGGCACAATAGATGCTGATGGTTGAATACTATTCCACTGATCTACATGACACATTAACACAATAACGTATGCTACCATGCAGCAACAAATGCAGGTAAAAGAGGACTGCTGGCAAGTGAACGAAAAATGCGTAAAACCTTGGTTTTGTTAATATTTAATGAGAAATATCCAACATGTTTGAAACAGTTTGAAACTCTGAATGTTAAAATAACTGGACATCTCCACCAGTATTCAGTATCTTTATGTCTGTGAGTCTTTATGGTGGTTTTTAGGGGGTGATGAGAGGATGATCATGTTTTTCACTCTGACTTTCTTCCCCTGCAGTATTCGTCGTGGTTACCAGGTGTATAAGCAGGTGTGTTCAGCCTGCCACAGTATGGAGTACCTGGCCTTCAGAAATCTGGTGGGAGTGTCACACACAGAGGCCGAGGTCAAGGCGATCGCTGAGGAGGTGAGTCTGAGTCTCTGGGCAGAGGAATGGGGATCTAAATAGATAAAATAAATAAGAGTTGAGTCCATAGTGGAGCACATTTAAATTGACCAGATTGTATCCACATGTGTAATAATGGTGTCCATGTTTTTGGTTATTTGTAGAATGAAACTCCATGTTGTTGTCATCACCTGCTGTATTACAGCTTTCAGTTCTTACTTTAAAGTCGTCCTGTGTGTTCAGGTGGAGGTTGTGGACGGTCCTGATGAGACTGGAGAGATGTTCACCCGTGCAGGGAAGCTGTCAGACTACTTCCCAAAGCCCTACCCCAACCCCGAGGCCGCCAGGGTCGCCAACAACGGAGCCCTGCCTCCAGACCTCAGTTACATCGTTAATGCCAGGTAAAAACTGAATAAACTGAAAAGCTACAGTTACAACTGAGGCCACAGAACTATCTTGAATCTGCAAGTGTCTGGTTTTGACTTGTTGTGTTCCCCTTTATCACTTCAGACATGGAGGAGAGGACTACGTGTTCAGCCTGCTGACAGGATACTGTGAACCTCCAGCAGGAGTGACGGTGAGAGAGGGACTCTACTACAACCCATACTTCCCTGGCCAGGCCATCGGCATGGCCCCGCCCATCTACAACGAGATTCTGGAGTATGACGACGGTGAGTAAAGAAGCAGTGTGTATGTGTGTCGGACTGACTGCTGTCACGTACAACTCTGAGCCGAGCAAAAAGGGAGAAAATGCTTTGTGCTGTGTTTCAGTTCCAAGACTATCATGAAACAGTCAAAATGGACGTGTGAATTTAAAAATGTTATAACATCGTGATTGTTGATTTGAAATGTCAGTATAGATGAATACTTTGCTGCAATACTTCAGCTAAAAACTGTCAATAAAAAACAGCCAAAATCAGATCAATCAGTCCTAATTACACAATAATAATCAGTCATTATCTAAATGCTGTGATAGAAGATTCAGAAACAAAATGTTGTAAAGAATCCTTGTGCTGATGGTCGCTGCGTGTCTGTTGTCGTAGGAACTCCTGCCACCATGAGCCAGGTCGCTAAAGACGTGTGTACTTTCTTGCGGTGGGCTGCTGAGCCGGAGCACGACCAACGCAAACGCATGGGACTGAAGGTACGACACACACACACACACACACACACACATTTATTTAAAGAACATTGCACATTAATAGACATTTCTGTAAATGTGCCAGTGTTAGCCAGCAGGCTAATTTTAAACTTTTGCTGCCGCCCCAGCAGTTATGTTCTGTTGTGTCCTGAGATTACACAACAGTAATTTCTTATCTTACTTTGATCGGGTCAATGGGGAAAAACTGGTGGTAGAAAGAGAGGAATGACATTCAATAAGCTAACGTGTCATACCTCAAATCTGGCTTTGGTTTCATGGTATGCGTCTGAACTACTAGGCCACTGGGCGTTTCCATTAATCCCCTTTTTATTTAATGTTCTGTAGTTGAAGGACATTTTAGGATGTAGACACCATAAAACAAGTGGAGCTCGATGTGGGATTAATCTGTCTGTTCTCTCTCTAGCTGCTGATGGGCTCGGCCATCCTCGTCCCCCTGATCTACTACATGAAGAGACACAGGTGGTCCGTGCTGAAGAGTAGGAAGATCGCCTACAGGCCTCCCAAGTAATGGGATACAAACACCCCCCTACCTGGGCTTAAAACCTTACGAGAGAGGGCTGCGTTCAGTGACCCCACAACGCTCACACGGCCATGATCATACGGACACAGAACAACTGACAAACACACATGCCTTTCTAAGAGGAGGTAGATAAATAAGAGTATATACTATGTTTATTCCTGGAGATAAATGCCTTTTTTTTTTTTAGTTGGCGATGTGGTAGAAACTTAATAGTGTGACAGATTTTCCCACATCTGGAATCTTGTGGTGGAAGTTTGTGTCAGAGAGTTGTGGCGTTCTTGAACGCACCCCCCGAAAAAGTTTATTTTATCTGCATCGAGTCATCACCGTTGAGCAGTTCACGTCTTCATTGCATCACGTATCAGACACTTCATCAAGATCGACTGAGGAGTTGATTGATCGTCCTTCTTTGTAATATACTCAATTAACCATGAGAGCGCTGAGAGATGGTTGGTAACATCCTGGGTGTGTAAATCTGTCGTCCACAAAGCCACTCAGTCAGTTAGAAACGCAGCCTCTGAACCTGTTTTACTGTACAAAATAAATTATCTGAAAACTTTTCTGAGTGACGATTTGTTTTGTTTCAAGTACAACAGATGTGACACACACACACCTCATAACGCTGCCTGTGTGATTTCATCAACTGTGTTTCACTTGTAGAATCTGCGTTTGCGCTTTGTCGTGTAAATATTTAATAAACTGGTGAATGAACAAACTTGCTTCTCAAGACTTTCAGAGTTGAACATCACTGATCCTGTGAAAATGTGGGAAGTTTAATTGTATAAACTGCAGTCGTCCCCAAAGCAGCCATGAAGAAGGCCTGTTCAAGACGTCTGTTTACCTGAAACAACAGGTTGAGGTAATGAAAACGTAATTTTATGTATTCTTTATCAGCCAATACTTCCCTTTATAATCTAAAAAGTAGACCGCTTTCAATCAGAGCTTGTTTTAGTTAACCAAGTTAATAAAATAAGGTTTCAGGCCAAAGTGTTAATTTGTTTTAAAGGATGACTTCTATCAGTTAAACAGGATGATGAAACTGAATCAATGACACAAGTAATAAACTTTTGTCCACAGTTTCCTTTAACATGTTCGTAGTCTTTCAGTCTCTCCTCAAAGGGCCTCAGGAACTGCAGGAGATCCTGTTTGTGATCAGGAGGTAGAGTGGGTTGTCTAGTAATTGGAAGGTTGCTGGTTCAATACTGGCTTGTCCCAGCTGCATGTCAATGTGTCCACCTGATGATTAATATTGTTATTATCATAGATTTTGAAGATCCACGCAGTCAGGACCAGCTGCTCTGTGATCTGTTCTGTTGTTTGGACCAGTTGAGTGATCTGTGGAGTGGCTGTTTGTTTGTATTTATTTTTAATACAACTTTTCCCTTTTCTCACTGTGTTGGCAGAATAGCCTAAATGTGAGAAGCCATAATCCTTCGTCAATCCAATGTTATTGAACTATTATTAATAGAAATCATGATAACAATGATTAAATTATTTTAAAAAGTAAAGTTGCAGCAGGCTACTATTCTAAATATGCACCATACATAGTTTTCATTATGATTATTATTAGTTTTAGTAGTAGTATTTTTGATACTGATTCATATATTATGAAGTGAGTTGTCCATATTTAAACTTAAATGTAATGAAACATGTTGACATTATAGTGGACAGATGTCACATTTACAAGTCAGGGTCAGGTCATTATAGACTCAGATTAAATATTTAATTGCCATGTATCATCACAGTAACAGCCTACATACATTAGCAGCTCATAAAAACATTACAAAATGGTTTGGTGCCGACCTGTGTGCAACCTGTGTCTCACGCGCCACTCGTGATGAACACTTGTCTCCGCCTCTCACAATAAACGGTGGGGGGCGTTTCAGTCAGCTGCACCAACTCCCTGAAGCTAAACACACACGTCTCTGCTGTGTATTAGCTGTCACCGCAAAACAACATGTCGGGATTTAAACTTCTACGGACACCTCCGGGGAGTCTGGTCGTGTTTGTCTGCCTGCTGATGTCGGTTGTGGAAAATCTCCATAAGGGTAAGAAAAAGTTCACATACCGCACGTTACTGCTCGTACTCGCTCCGATGGGAGCAATAAGTTACGCGTCTGAGGAACACCGGACGGCCAGCCTGACGTCGCAGTCATCCTGTTAGAGTTAATACATGCTTTTAAATTATCGCAGAATCGACTGTGTATCGGAGTGTGAGGAGAAACGTCAATCGCGAAGGATACGAGGCTGCTAACGGTTGAAGCGTAGTGGTAGTACCGCTGTGTCAGTGCCGCTGCAGATGAATGGAGCCACGGCGGCATGAGAGCCATGTGCAGTAATGTTGTGGAGTCCTCCCTCCCTCCCTCCCTGCCTGCGCTGCACTGTCTGTCCTGTCTGCGTTGCCGTGGAAGACGTTTATGAATATCAAGGCAGCAGTGTTTTATTACATGTTTTACATGAGTAACAACCAGATAACCAAGATGGCGCATACAAAATAGGCTAAATTGTAATGATAAGTGCCTCATGCTGAGTCCCTGTACACTAAATATGTTATATAGGTGTTGAATCTTTCTTTTCTATTTTATACATTTTTTAATTATTTTGTTTATTTTTCACGATTGTTGTTGTTTTTCAAACCACTACTATTCTGTCCCTCAGTTTTGTGTTGTTGTTTTGTTCCTTTTCTGGAGGTTTGTTTTCTGTCTGATCCAAGCTCTCAGTCTGCAGCTGATCTGGTTACTGCGCCCTCTAGTGGGGTATGTTGGGAGGAGGAAGTGCATGGAGCGGGAGATAAACGTGCAGCAGAGTATGAAAACATGTCGCTCCTGGGACGAGTCTGGCTACTTCCTTAACTTTTGCGCTTGTCAAAGGCATAATCTGTAAGTTAAATCAAACATAATTAATTAGGAATCTTTACTGGCGCTTCCATTTTGCGTTCCGTGTTATTGACGGCAGTACACGTTTCACTCAGTAGAGTTGATGCTATTATTTAGCTTTGTGGTTGCTATTCAAAATACGATGTATTATTAATGTTAAGTCCTCAGGTTGGTTATTTTGCACACAGAAATAAGTGTGAATGTATGTTTTTACATGAAACTGAAAGTTTTGTATTGTGATTCTTTTCTCACAGTTTTACAAAGTAAAAAGGGATCAGTAAACTCAAGGATGCCTCACGAGTGGTTACTGAAGCCATATGTTTAGCTCGCTGCATAGGCTAAAGCTCTTAGCTTAGGGCAGAAGAACTACTGTACTTTTGCCGCTGTGGCAAAGAAACTTCCCTGTTTGTGGGACAATAAAGGTATAAAGGTCGGATATCCCGAGAAACAAGACTGACAAGACATGGCTCCGTGCACATCTTATAGTACAACCTGAAAGACACTTTTGCTAACCAGTATATTTCTTGTGTATGCCCTCGTAATTTATGGTATAGCCTCTTAATTTTGTTCTCAAGTTGTACCAGATTTAATTTTTACTCTAATAACATCTAGTCTCAACTTCTCTTGAGTCCAGGTTGTATATAAATAATCTGACTACCATCTAACATACATACAGCTGTTCTTTCAGAGTAATTGAGGTGACATGTAAATGTGTTATCTGATCTTTTGCTTTACCCCGATGGCTCTCTATGAAACATAATGATTAAAAAATGCTTTGTCTTACAGGGCCAGGTGTCAAAGTGTTGGTGAAAGAACACGATGATGCCATTTTACCCTGTTCCCTCAGCACCAGGGAGAACCTCGAAGGAATACTCTTTGACTGGAGGAAAAATGGTCAGAAAAATGGTCAGAAGAAGGAGGTGTTCCTGTATGATGCAGGTGATCATTACAATAACGGACATCAAGGTCAAGATGAGCAGTTCAAAGGTCGAGTCTCACATTTTCAAGATCAACTGATGAATGGCAACGCCTCCATAAAGATCCAGAATATGACGATGGCCGACAGCGGGAACTACAGCTGTGATTTTCCACATCTTCAGCCGAGTCAAACATTCAACATTGAGCTCGTTGTTGGTGAGTGTTTTCTTTTAATAGCAGTTAATATTAAAGTTTTTCTTTGCAACCTCTATGATGTGTTGGAAGTTGGTCATTAGTTTGTGTTAGTGGATTCCTTTTTCAAACTAACGTTAGCTACTATTGCTCTCTGTCCAAACCATGTCCACACACTAAAGTTCATTTTGACTCAATCACACACACACACACACACACACATCAACTGAGGATCCATCGCTAGAGGTGGGAGAAGTCCACACATCCTTTCCTCCAGTAGAAGTTCAGATACTTCTGTAAAAGTAGAAGTTCTGATCCAGCTTGTTTCCTCCAGTACAGTAACAGAGTTCAGGCTCTGACATGGACTCAGAGTATCAGAGTAAAAAGTCTCCCTCTGAAGGACATTTGTGGTCAAAGCTAACTGAAGCTCACGTCATATTAATAGAATTCAAAGACTATTAAAGTTAAAGGTAGAATCAGTAGGATTTTGTCCCAGCTGTTCCTGAACGCACCACAAAGACAGCTGATTGTTGAGTCTCATGCCCAGGACGTCAAACAGACACGTTGGTTGGTAAAGCGTCCGGAGCAGCAGAGAACAGAACAGAGAACAGATGACATGTTCATATCATCCATGCAGTGTGTGAATACCGATGCTCCTCCTTGTCTTTCAGAGCTTACCTTAAAAGACCGATCAGGAGAAATCCCTGGTGAGTGATGTTAGTGATCTGTACATCTGCAAACTTTATCAGCTACTGAAACTCAAACACACACACAGTTCACTCTAAACTACTTTGTATTGTATTTTAGCCAAGCCTCTGCAGCCTATTTAACTCTTGTCATTCCATATGTATTTCCTTACTGTAAGAACACTTAAACCCGTCTGTTTTCTCGAAGTCAACATTTTGACTGATCACTCAAAGCTGATCAGCTGTTATTGATCCAGTACAGTGTTGGTAGATGAAAAGGTTTTTGGGTCACAAAGTTGTAGCTCACATTGCAGATGTAGAAATCAGTGACATCATCAGGTAATTGCCGCTGATTTCTCCTTTTCTGGTAATGATAAGAAACTTTTCTGTGATCATAATTTCGTTGTGATTCCGATTTGAATTCAACTTGTTACACTTGAACTTGAAATCAGATGACACGCACAGTGATGCTGAATCTTTTTTTATTTAATCAGTTGATGGTTTAGTCTTTCAGAAAATAGTGAGAAGATTATTAGATTTTAGAAACTGGTGCCAGAAAATATTTCAAATTTTTGTTGATAAACAAACAGTAATAAAATGTTCATTGATTGATTTTAGATGTTCAACATATTCTCATCACCACTTTAGAAATAGTTTTTATATCTAACACTTTTTATCAAACACTGCTGGGTTTGTGTAGTCCAAACTCAGTTTGTTTTTCTGTTTGTCTTGGTTCATTTCTCACACAAACACAGTTTATTCCACATCCTCAGTCATTGACAGTTAAACACAACACGCCCTTTTGTATATTTATTGCCGTAGCTGTTCTTAACATGCTTTTGTTTATATGATGTTCACAGGTACATGCCCAGAGCCATACATCAAAACACTTAATGACATGAAGGATGGGCTGCTGCTGCAGTGTGAGGTTCGAGGAGCTTCTCCGAAACCAAAGGTCCAGTGGCAGGACAGCGCTGGAAACATCCTGCCGTCTGAGGGAAAGTGCTCAGAGAGAGGAGGCCTTTACTACGTTACCCGCTGGACAGCTGTAACCAAGACTGACCAATACCGCTGTGTGGTCACTCAGGAGGAAATCGGCCATCAGATTGATGCTGAGACCTTCGTGCCTTTCTGTGGTGAGATTTCTTTGTTGGTGGTTTAATCATCAAATGATTTTAATTAGAGCTGGGCAATATGGCCTAAAAACTGAATCTCAGATATTTTCACACTCAACTAAATTTATGATTTGAATCGATTTTTTTTCCTTCTCAAAAACAAACTACAAATGACAAAGAGATCATCAAAAGTATTGCTTTTATTTTTTATTGTAACAAAATGGTCCTGCCACTTTAAACGGTGCACCTTCAAACTCACTTGAAATATAAAAATATGTGTCCCTTTTTGATGAAATGCTTTCATAAACATAAATTTAACTTGTCAGATTGAATGCTCCCTTCGGATCAATAAAGTGTGAGCAAAACTTTCATGAGACACATTTACTGTAGATAAATAAAATTTGCGTTTTGTATACAAAAATATTTTGTGTCCCTGAAGATATGTAAACAAAATTAAACATCTGCATGCATTGCACAGTAAACATCACATGTTGGTAGATGCACAGGACATCAGGTGTGTGCTTGCTGTCTTTAGTTTCAACATTTCTTTTTTTTTTATAAATTTATTTATTTATTTATTTATTTATTTATTTATTTTTTTATTTTTTTATTTATTTTTTTATTTATTTATTTATTTATACACATTTTGGCAAAGAAGACGAGCCTGCCTCCTACCTCTCTGGCTTGAGGCCACATTGCGGCTTTGTAGCACAAACCCGGGGACAAAAGTTTTCAGCATGTGGATGAACCAGGTGTTTGCACTGTATATGTGGGCACCATGTCTTTAGCGATTAAATGACTCCACTAATGTTGGCTGCTTTTTAGCAGGTGTTTGTGGGCTGCTGCGGTCTCGTCCATCTCATAATGAACATTTGTACAGATCTGCTGCATGCTTCTGTTTGAGATGCTGAAATAAATAATAAATCACCCGTGGCTTGTTCAAGGTCTGACGCCACAATATCTGATGAGACGATGCCTTTTTGGAAACGATCTCTTGGTCTGCTGCCACGTTGTTGTATTTGTTTCTCTTTGGGAAGTAAATGCGGGGCAGAGAACGGAGCCCACTGTGAACTACGGGAGCCCATGAGGTGGCAGCGGTGGCGGAGCAAGTCCTTTTTTAAAAATCTGCCTAAACCACAAACATACTGAAGTCTTCTTGGGCAAGATACTGAACCCCAAACTGCTCCTGATGTGCTTGTTGGCACTTTGCATGGCAGCCACCACCATCAGTGCATGAACTAAAACTAAAGCGTCTGATAAATGCCCTAAATGTAAATGTAACTAAAATCAATTGATTTTGCAGATTTATCGCCCGGCCCTAATTTTAATTGTTCATGTGTTATTAGGTTTTGAAGATTAACACCTTTTAAATGTGTTCCGTGTACTCTTTATTGAGTGTGATGTCCATTATATGCAGTAACATTTTGAGTTTAACATGATTTGAGTTTTATGATATATTTCAGAGAAGCCCTGTGAGGACTGCTCCGCCAAGAATCTCATTGGAGGGTTTTATGGATTCATTATAGGAGTTGTAGTTCTTGCTGTAGCTAAGGCTCTGCTTGTAGCTACAAAGCACTTCAGAGCTAATTAAGGTAAGTTCGTGTTATGTACTGTATCAATATACATCAACACATCATGTTCTGACATCAACATTACAGAAACATTGTGTGATACAATCACATCCAGACAGTTTGTTTTTGTTTCCTCAGATTTGAACCCTTCTGTCGATATACATGAGGCCTCTGGTTCTAAAACTGAGTGATTAAATCAAAAGAAAGTCTCTTTTGGATGTAAATTAATGCCTTTTAATCCAAATTATCATTTAATAAACGATACTTTGCATCAACCCTCAAACTGAATTAAAGCCAGCTGGCTGCAGAACAATTAAAAAAATAAAATGCACTCAGCTAGTTTTCCAAATCTGTCAGTTTAATACTTCTAGTGTGTCGTTGGCCTGAATATCTCAGGCTGTGACGTTTTCCAGAAACAGTTCAAGGCTCTTTGAAATAAAGCTGATATGAGCAGGTGTTCTCTGTAAGAGAGACATGAGGAGATTAGGTGTTAGCTTAGCTTAGCATAAAGACTGGAAGCCGGAGCAAACACTCAGTGAAAAGCACAAAAACTAAAAATAAACTCTCAGTTTGGACTTTGTTGTGAAGAGCTGTGAAGTGAATTACCAACCAATATTTGTCTCCATAGACTGATGACAATGGATTTTTATTTTATTTGCAAAAAGCAAATTTAAGGTTCTTTAAGGTTCTGATCCTGGAGCTGTCGGGTCTGTTTTAGAACACTCTCTCTCTTTTCTCTGGTCCTCTTTCTCCTCCATTCACAGTGCAAACAACTTGACTAAATACGGTAAATAAACATTTTTATTTTATTTTTTAAATGCTGTAAATGGTAGTATTAATTGTTGAATGGCAGCATTAGAAGTTTGAACACACGGTCACTGGATGAGCTTGTTGGTAGAATACGCAGCACCGCTCCTGGCGGTCGTCGACAGTGAGGTGTCTCTGCAGGTAATGCTGCTTTGTCACTCATTGCCCGCCTGTCTTCACCTTTAGTTATTCTCTTGTGAACTGACCCAACCCTGCCCAACCCCGGGGGTCTGTTGATGGGTCCTGCAGGTTTTGGTTCAGCTCATTTGGAATTTCTCTCTGGCTGCACAAGTGCTTCCAGATTAAAACTCTATGGACAAATAGCTCAAGGCAAGAACGTTCCTTCATGGTATAAAAAAAATAAAAACAAACACACACATGAAGATTAACTGCAGCATTTGAATGGCATTTTTTTTTTTAATTGACTTTGGGTTCCCCGGTAGCTCAGTTGGTAGATCATGTGTTTCACTTTTAGAGGCGCTGTGGAGGGTGTGATTAGTTCATCACAGCTGATCACATCGGTTTGATCACATTTAACATAGTGATCAAATTGGCCAGATGTCTTTTAATTAAAGGGATAGGAGACAGACAGGAATCACTACTTAAGGTCCGGAGGTCAAAGGGCTCTATTTTCTTCCTCACCATGAAAATCCAAAAAGTTGACATCATATAATATGTATGTTTCTTTGTTTTCTACAGGTCCTCGTCATCTGGGAGCTGATTATAATCCAGCTGCAGAGTCCAATTCACTTGATTGATTCCTTTATCTGTCGTAAAGGTGTGTGAATATACAGTATATTCATGTGCATTCTCAGTGAAATATGCATTCTACAACCTTATGGTGGATCTTTGTGGAACTTCATCAGTTGTTGATCAGACTTACAGAGTGGATTTGACAAACAGATGAGATGTTTTCTTACTCTGTAAGGCAGCTCAACTACGTTAAATATGTACAGATTCCTAAATGATAACAAGACTGAAGGTTCACAAAGATCTCATAGGGCGTTACAAACGTTATATTACCTAAAAACCAAAGATGGAGCTACACAACAGTATACTCTGTGATAAATAATGAGTTTACAAATTTAAAAAGGGACCTGATGAAACTTAAGTGACTTACAAGCAGTATTTTATGGGATCATATCGTTCATAGCAATACTCAGGTGACCTGTCAAACAGATTCATGGTGCTGAGACTCTTTTTTTAAATTATAGTTTGATCATGTGCCTTAAATGCCAAAACTTAGATACACTAACTCAATGTCAGTCGAGGGAAGCTTCAGAAATAAAGCAATAATGGTCGATACCCTGAATGCTGAGCATTAACAGTGTGAATAAACTGGTTGGAAGAGACTTCAGTGTGAAGTGGACCAAGAGTGACAATCCAGATGAGAAAAGAAACAAAACAAAAAATTATTTTAATATCTGAGAATGTTACAAACATGAATGAGACTTCTAAGACTTTTTATAGAAAAATTCCTTCTCTTCCATCATTTGCATTCCAATGAAATTGCACAGAACCTGTTGTATGTTTTGTTTGTTAACATGTTTCACTGCCTTTAATTCATGATGAAGTCTACTGGATATTATTGATGTTACTGTAAAGCAGCAGCACAGATCTGTTTCTCAGCCAAGTCAGAGTGAACAGAACTCTTCTGTGGTGCCTTCGATCACTCCGCTGTCTCCTGACTGTAAATCTGTCATTGATGCTGACTGTTAAATCCTCACTGTGACTTCAGTCAGTGTGTTTACATGCACAGCTTAGTCAGATTACAGCTATAGTTCGACTCTGCTGCTCAATCAGACAGCTGCAATTGTTGAGTATACGTGCAGGTGAGAAAATCAAATTACTGGCTGAAGCATGTACGCTACCGGTACGATATAGGTGGTGCTGTACCCATTTCATCTGGTGGTAACAGAAACACCTCTGGTTGACCTCTTTACATCACCAGCTGCCTCGGCATTCAAGAAACTTTAGCACTTCGTATATGGTGTACATGATAATTACTTTAAATAAATGCACAATGGCGCTCATGCTTGCAGTGATTTCAGAGGAAAGACGCCGCCGCCGCCGTCCTTCTTCTTCCGCTTCACGCCCCAGTAAAGAAAAAAAAAACAACTTGAGCCTGCGCAGAGCACAAAAATTCAATCCGATCTGATGGAGAGTATACATGCAGGAGTAATGCAACTATCAATCGAATAATCTGTGTGTATTAATCCGATTATGAGAAATCCGATTTGGTCCCATTTTAGTCAGACTAAGGTGTATACATACACCTTAAAAATACGGTCATAGTCGGACTAACCCAGTAATTAGGTTTTCTTGTTTGTCATGTAAACGCACTGAGAGATGAACAATGTTTGAAACTTGTTTGCACTGTCATCAGTAAATATATATATTTATATGATATTTAAGATGATCATAAACTATAAATAAATTATCTTCCTACGAAAATAAAGATGATTTTCTTGTGTTATTGGGGAGTAAGAAAATCCCCTCTCCTCCTCCAGGAGCTCGTTCACACTCACTGTGGTCAGAGATGGTTTCATTCATTCATCCATCAGTTAACAGACTGACTGACTGAATTTGTGTGACAGACGCTGTTTTTGGTTCATATCTGTTTCCTGAATATATGTGTGTGAATGTGTAAATTAACTTATAGCACTTTGTAGAAGGAGCTTTATAAAGTTCACCTCATTGACTTGTATCAGTTCACAGGACTAAGCTAATGTTCTGTGACGTAGATTTAATATAAACTAATGTATTATTGTGCTCTCCTAATAAGGACAAACTGTCAGTAAGGTTTGTTTGGTTGGTTTTTTCAAGCTTCTGCTTGAAACTTTTTGATATGAGTGTGTCGTTTTACTTTTAAACACAGAAAGATGCAAAGAAGTTCCTGCCAGCAGGTGCAGAGATCTGCTGTATTACAGCTTTCAGTTCTGACTTTAAAGTCGTCCTGTGTGTTCAGGTGGAGGTTGTCACATCAGGATGTGAATCCAAGTTCTCCTGTGAGCAAAGATGGTGATTTCAATGACAAGAAGAAGTAAATTGAGAGGAAAGGAAAGCCAGTGAGAAAGAGTTTTCCCTCCTCCCCTCCTCTCCTCCTTTCTCTCCTCCCTCTCTCCTATCCCCACCTCCCCTCCCTCCCTCCCTCTCCTCCCTGATGAGCAGTTTGCATCTTGCATGGCGGCCTCCGCCATCAGTGTGTGAATGTGTGAAACTGACAAGTGTTGTAAAGCAGCTTTGAGCGGTCAGTAGACGGGAAAGTGCTGCAGAAGTCCAAGTCCAGTCATCATGTGCAAATTCATTGACGGATGACATATGTGCACCGTGTGTGTCGCTGAGTGCAGACAGACGAGACACACCGGCTGCTGATGGTCCAGACTGAAGAGCTGCTCACTGTGCAGACTGCAGAGACTCAGAGGAGCTGCTGAAGTTCTCCTCTGTCAGCTCCTTCAGCAGCAGGTCTGTAAGATCAGGTGGAATAATGGTCATTGATGACCGTCTCTTACAAAGTGGACACTCCTGTGTCTGTCTGTCTGTCCAGCGCTTCTGCAGACAGTCTCTACAGAAGCTGTGGCTGCATGACAGGACGACAGGCTCTTTGAAGACGTCCCTGCAGACAGGACAGGTGAGATCCTCCTCTGCAGGTGAATCCATGTTCTCCTGCTGAAACATGCTGTGTGGAGTGCTGCAGCAGGTTCCAGTGTTTTGGTCCTTCATCAAACTCTGCGACTGACTGAAGCTTTGCAACGTGTTCGCTTCTATAATCTGAGAGAAAAATGACAAAACAGGACAAAACAAACACATCAGTGAGGTGGCAGAGCGAGTTAACAATATTCCAACTGATCTACAGGACACAGTAACACGACTGAACAATTAAAAATAGATTTTTTTCGATCTCTTTAGAAGTCAGTATCTTTGTGTTTCATTGGCAATTTGTTTTATAACAATTTGCCAAATTTATAACAAGATTTTCTAAATGCAACATATTTACTGAAAAACCTCAACATACAAGAAGACAGACTCTGGCTGCCTTTCTTAACCATCACAGCCTGAGAAAACAAGGTGGGCTTAAATACCCGCAACAGCGCTCTGACGGGGAGCAAACAGCATCAAGTTTCTCGGCAAAGAAACTTGGCCATCGGAGAAGGAAGGAATACCTGGGCCCTCCCAGTTATTCCTTCCTTCAGAGAAGGTGGGGCGCACACCTTTAGACATAACGCTGAAGGGTGTGATCTGCTGAAACCACATCAGAATATTTTGTTGGAGCAGCTGTTATGCTTCGTTTGACTCTGTTAGAACTGCCAGCCGGGTCATCATGTTTTGTCATTAGTGGCTTATTGTGATCATCCAAAGTACAGTGAACATGATACATAATAACCCACAATGGTTGATGTAAGATAAACTAATGTATTATTGTGTTCTCCTAATAAGGACAAACTGTCAGTAAGTGTTGTTTGGTTGGTTTCAAAGCTTCTACTTCAACCTTTTTGATATGAATGGGTCGTTTTACTTTTAAACACAGAAAGATGCAATGAAAGTTCCTGCCAGCAGGTGGAGAGATCTGCTGTATTACAGCTTTCAGTTCTGACTTTAAAGTCGTCCTGTGTGTTCAGGTGGAGGTTGTCAGATCCTCCTCTGGATGTGAATCCAAGTTTACTGCACCTTCCCTCTCCCCTCTCCTCCCTCTCTCTTCCCACTCTCCCCTCTCTCCTCTTTCCTCCCCTCCCCTCTCCTCTCTCTTCTTTCCTCCCCTCCTCTCTCCTCTTTCCTCCCCTCCCACTCTCCTCTCTCCTCTTTCCTCCCCTCCCACTCTCCTCTCTCCTCCCCCTCCCCTCAACGAAAGTTAGCCGCTAGTGCTAGCTGAAGCTAAAGTTGGCTGCTAAAGTTAGCCGCTAGTGCTAGCTGAAGCTAAAGTTGGCTGCTAAAGTTAGCCGCTAGTGCTAGCTGAAGCCTCATTTGTTTCCATTTCAAACCATGCGCGTGTTTGAACATCTGAATAAGACATTTCGCCACAAATCAATACTGACTGATGTTAAAGCGCTTGACTGTGGAGGGAAACCATGACTGTGACAGAGAGACTCTAAGTACTCATCAGATAACTAAGTGTTTTCCTTGAACGCGGTGTGCGCAGCCCTGCTCCAACTGTCCTGCTTTCACCTTTTAGTGCGTAGATGCTAAGAAAAGACGAAGCACTGCAGAAACTTGAGTCAACCTTTCATGTGAAAGAAAATGCTGTTGTCAAATCTCCGATATAAATACCTGTGAAGAGTCCGTGACTGCGCTGCGAGGGAAATATCCGATCTTTTTTGTTGAAGTTGACGGTGATGACGCAACCCCCCAACTGGGATGTGTCCCACCGTGGTGATGGCTGCTCAGCGGACACTCATCATGAGGTTTGTCTCGCTCCGCTGAAAAGCCCTCAAAGCAGAGTCGGTTTGTTTTCTCCGGAGAAACTCTTCGTAAGTCTCTGTGTTTTTTAGGGGCTTGTTGTGTTTAAAAGCCCGGCAGCAGCTTGAGATGGAGGTCGAGTGCTGTGAGTCTCCTGCGTCGTTTTCCAGTCAGGACTCCGTTAGCTGTAGTCTCACAACTTCATCTGTGGATGTGTGAAGCCTTTCAGGTCGGATATGATAGGCTGCTGAAGGCGTTAACCAGCCAATGACAGAGCACAGAGGCGGTCACATGGAGCACAGGGCCAGGCATACCTGTGGATGAAGCACTGTTTTCAAACCCATATCCATATCACTGGACCAAAGAGAAACTATCAGAGAAATTCCCAGACATACTGTAGATCCAGCGTGCAACCGTTGTAAAATGACCCCATCCTCATATATACACACGTTTTGGAGCTGCTTCAAGCTGACGACTTACTGGACTTTGGTGTTTAAAACACTCTCTGAGGTCCTGGAGGTGTCTATATCTCCCTGCCCCATCATAGCTCTTTTTGGACTGCCATCCAGTGTTTACGACCTAAACAATTTCCAGTGTGACTTTCTGGCCTTCTGTACCCTGCTCGCCCGTCTTTTAATCCTTCTGAAATGGAAAGATGCCATCCCTCCATCCCACACACTTTGGATCAGAAGTATTTTATATTATATGAAATTGGAAAAAATAAAACACACGCTTAGAGGTTCAACTGGTAAATTTAACATGATTTGGCAACCCTTTCTGAGATATGTGGAAGAGAAATCAGAGCTGGATGAACCAAGTTAATTAGGACAACCACTGACTTCACTGTATTCAGATGACAACCCACTTAAATAATATCCTGTATGCATTGTACTTAATGTTTTTTTGTTTTTTTGTTTTTTTCTGTAACATTCTTTTTTCTTTTTGTCAATATGCCCCTTATCACGACATGATATGCCTATCTTACGTTGTCTTTGATTCACTCATCCTTCTTTATCTATTTATTTATACTATTATTATTCTTTATTTATGTAGTTATATATTTATTTATTTTAACTTCTTGGGGTGGGGACTCTGTTCTGAGTGTTCCTGTTTGTCTGTATGTGTTCTTTTTGTTAAAAAAAAAAGTCATCCTGTGTGTTCAGGTGGAGGTTGTGGACGGTCCTGATGAGAGTGGAGAGATGTTGACTGAATGAACTGAAAACCTTCAGTTCTGTCTGAAGTCCACAGAACATCTTTAATCTGTGAGTGTCTGTGTCGACCACAGCGGCAGTGAGGAACACAAAAGGCTGTTCAAGAAGTCTGTTAGCTTGTTCTGTCCTGTAACATGATGGAAACAGTTTGACGTGATGAAAACATTATTATGTATATTATATTTCAGCCAATAGTTACTTTATAATCTACAAAGTGGACTTAACTGACATGGGCTGTGATTGGAAGCCAAGCTGAAGGGAATAAAATGAGTTTTCAAGTAAATTTTAAATAAACATTTATTAGTTTACAGGATGACAAAACTGAGTCACTGACACAAGTCAGAAGACGGGAAAAGTTCTATGTATATACGAGTCCATTTAGTCAAATTCAATAAGCGTCTACACCGGCTGCTGATGGTCCAGACTGCAGAGACTCAGAGGAGCTGCTGAAGTTCTCCTCTGTCAGCTCCTCTAGCAGCGGGTCTGTAAGATCAGGTGGATTCATGGTCATTGATGACCGTCTCTTACAAAGTGGACACTCCTGTGTCTGTCTGTCTGTCCAGCGCTTCTGCAGACAGTCTCTACAGAAGCTGTGGCTGCATGACAGGACGACAGGCTCTTTGAAGACGTCCCTGCAGACAGGACAGGTGAGATCCTCCTCTGCAGGTGAATCCATGTTCTCCTGCTGAAACCTGCTGTGTGGAGTGCTGCAGCAGGTTCCAGTGTTTTGGTCCTTCATCAAACTCTGTGACTGACTGAAGCTTTGCAACATGTTCGCTTTCACAATCTGAGAGAAAAATGACAAAACAGGACAAAACAAACACATCAGTGAGGTGGCAGAGCGAGTTAACAATATTCCAACTGATCTACAGGATACAGTAACACAACTGAACAATTAAAAACAGCTTTTATTTGTTCATAAGAAAACGGGACATCTTTTAAGAAGTCAGTGTCTTCACTCAGTGAACCAGAGAAGCTCAAAGTCCTTAGTAAAGGAAACTGTGGTTCAGGAGTAGAACCAGCATCTTGTTACAGGACAGTTGCTGGTTCGATTCCCCTGGTCTGCATGTCGAAGTGTCCTTAGGCAAGAACCTGAACCTCAAACTGCTCCTGATGTGCTGGTCAGCACGGCAGCCACCACCATCAGTGTATGAATGTATGAATTACTGTAAGTCTCTTTGGACAAAGCTTCTGATATTGTAATATGTAATGTAATAACACACATAAAGGTGAGATGATGTCTCGCAGTGGAATTGGTTCTGGTACTTCACTACAACAACAGAAACGCACAACTTCACACACAAAGTCAAATCACATTTAATAACCCCCAAAATTCACCTGCAAAGCTGCCTTACCTAAATCTCCTCACAGACGTTGGTGGTGATAGTGATGTGAATATGAAGAAGAAATATCCAATAAAATCCACCAAGAGAGACGCGACAGCTGAATGATCTGATGACGTGAATTTTTCTCCGTTTAAATAAAAAAAGTTAGATCAGAGCAGCAGCTGGGTCCGACAGCGGACAGCTGCAGCTTGCTCGTATATGTATGCCTGCTCCCCCGGGGCCGGAGGAGCGAGGGGCGGGGAACGAGCGCTGGCCCCGCCCCACGCTCCTCCGGCCCGGGGGAGAGAGGGGCGGGGCCAGCGCTCGTTCCCCGCCCCGCCTCAGCTCTAGTTGCTGCTGTGGTGAAGCGTCTTGGCCACTACGACCGGAAAGGAGACGGTTTACTGAGACAAGTTCTGATTGGAGGCTGAGTTAAACAGAATAAAATGAGTTTTCAGGTCAAAGCATCAAAACTTTTATTAGTTTACAAACAGGATGATGAAACTGAATCACTGACACAAGTAATGAACATTTTGTCTGTTTCAATACTTTTTCCAACACTAATAACTTTATACATGTATTCAGAACAGTACAAACAGTACAAACACTCCTCTACCTGAGCTTAAATCATGTGACACCATTGAAAATGTGTAAAATAACGAAGACATGATGGTTCTAAAAGGTTTTAATTAAAGGAATTATTAAGTACTGATCGGAAGCCGAGTTAAACAGAATAAAATGAGTTTTCAGGTCAAAGCAGAACATTTTTTAAATGAAGACATTAGTTTACAAACAGGATGATAAAACTGAATCACGAACACAAGTAAGCTCCTGTTTGTGATCAGGAGCCACAGCGGGTCGTCTAGAAATTGGAAGGTCACTGGTTCGATTCCCAGCTCCTCCAAGCTGCATGTCCAAGTGTCCTTGAGCAAGATACTGGACCCCAAATTTCTCCTGATGAGCAGTTTGTGTGAATGTGTGAAACTGTTGAGTTGTTGTAAAGCAGCTTTGAGCGGTCAGTAGACGGGAAAGAGCTGCAGAAATAAGAGTCCATTTCTCACGTGGGTAAATGTTAATATGTGTGCAGACAGACGAGACACACCGGCTGCTGATGGTCCAGACTGAAGAGCTGCTCACTGTGCAGACTGCAGAGACTCAGAGGAGCTGCTGAAGTTCTCCTCTGTCAGCTCCTTCAACAGCAGGTCTGTAAGATCAGGTGGAATCATGGTCATTGATGACCGTCTCTTACAAAGTGGACACTCCTGTGTCTGTCTGTCTGTCCAGCGCTTCTGCAGACAGTCTCTACAGAAGCTGTGGCTGCATGACAGGACGACAGGCTCTTTGAAGACGTCCCTGCAGACAGGACAGGTGAGATCCTCCTCTGCAGGTGAATCCATGTTCTCCTGCTGAAACCTGCTGTGTGGAGTGCTGCAGCAGGTTCCAGTGTTTTGGTCCTTCATCAAACTCTGCGACTGACTGAAGCTTTGCAACGTGTTCACTTCTATAATCTGAGAGAAAAATGACAAAACAGGACAAAACAAACACATCAGTGAGGTGGCAGAGCGAGTTAACAATATTCCAACTGATCTACAGGACACAGTAACACAGCTAAACAATTAAAAACAGCTTTTATTTGTTCATAAGAAAACGGGACATCTTTTAAGTAGTCAGTGTCTTCACTCAGTGAACCAGAGAAGCTCAAAGTCCTTAGTAAAGGAAACTGTGGTTCAGGAGTAGAACCAGCATCTTGTTACAGGACAGTTGCTGGTTCGATTCCCCTGGTCTGCATGTCGAAGTGTCCTTAGGCAAGAAACTGAACCTCAAACTGCTCCTGATGTGCTGGTCAGCACGGCAGCCACCACCATCAGTGTATGAATGTATGAATTACTGTAAGTCTCTTTGGACAAAGCTTCTGATATTGTAATATGTAATGTAATAACACACATAAAGGTGAGATGATGTCTCGCAGTCAACACCGAGCAGGACAGATTGCTCTGAAGTCAGTCAGTGTGTCTCAGCTGTCCCGCAGTGAGGAGGGATGAGAGTTGCAGAGTTTGGCAGAATAGAAATGAAACTACCTTAAAACTAAAACGATGAATCAGCAAAAACACAGACCGAGAGACTCTTTACAAGTCGGAGAAGCCGGTGGAAGATGATTCTCACCGAGTTGTTTCTCAATTTCACGCGGAGTTTAACCCGCTGCAAAAGTCATTTGTAAAACGCGGTGAGCAGCGCTGCTGTGTCCGCACCTGAAACCGCCTTCTCTGCCTTTAAATCACAAAACACTACAACAACAGAAACGCACAACTTCACACACAAAGTCAAATCACATTTAATAACCCCCAAAATTCACCTGCAAAGCTGCCTTACCTAAATCTCCTCACAGACGCTGGTGGTGACAGTGATGTGAAGAATATGAAGAAGAAATATCCAATAAAATCCATCGAGACGCGACAGCTGAATTATCTGATGACGTGAATTTTTCTCCGTTTAAATAAAAAATGTTAGAGCAGAGCAGCAGCTGGGTCCGACAGCAGAGAACTGCAGCTTGCTCATATATGTATGCCTGCTTCGTCACTAGCCCCTCCTCGGGGCGCCTGCTCCAGGGCCGGGGAAGTACAGCCAGAGCAGGCGAAACGTAGACGACACACGCGTGAATTCCCCCCTTTAGTTTCCTCCTCGCCTCTTGCCCAGTGACACTTCCTGTGGTTTGAACATACAAAGCGCACCGCCATTGACTTTCACATGATTTTCTCTGCGGCTTCACCTCTGTGTGAAATTGAGAAATCATCGTCCCCCTGGCTTCACCCAGCTGTAAAGAGTCTTCCGGTCTCTGTTTTAACCGCTTTATTTTCTTGTTTGTCTCTTGGAGGTAGTTTCAGACCTCAGCTGGTAATGCGGGTAAAACTGAAGACCTGACAGCAGCTGTCATTTACTTCTCAGTCCGATCATGTTGACGCAGAAATAATTCACATAGTTTTACACCAGGAGGAGAATTTAGATTCATTTAGATGAGCCCTCACTCCCTGACGAGGACTGAACTGAACAGCAGTCCGTCATTTATATTCTCCAGCCGCACAACGAATATCAGGCTACGTCATCGTGACGTGCTCTCAGATCTGAACAATTTAAAAAAAAAATATATATATATAATCACGGGTTAATCAATCACTTTCCAGCAGCCACAAAAAGAGAATTAACTCATATTTCATTTGTTTTTCTTTATTCCCCTCAGATAACTACAAAAGTAACCATCAGTAGAGCCTGTTGTGTTTTTTTCCAACAACGTAATTTCAAAGTCCGTGTTTCTAGTTTGCTGCCGCATTGAGTATAAGATTAAGTGACTTGTAGTTCTGTCTGTAGACAGTCAGTGTTTGTCTGCCTCTAATGTTGGTGCTGGGGGTGAGTGACACCCTCAGCCTCTGACTCTGGATCAGCTCCTCTGCCTCTGTCAGACGTGGAGGAGGTGGAGGTGAGCACCACTTTATGTTCAACTACTCAGCAGAATGTTAGGACACGGATGTGTGTTAAACACCACCTGTTGGTGACAAAAGCTACAAGTTAAAATACCCACAGAATAAACTTTGAATTACTTTGTTTAATATGTGAAATAAAACCAAAGTGAGGAGCCATCGTAAGACTGGTTTTATACATTCAACCACTTCCTTAAAGGCTTATATAAACAGAAAGTGATGTTAAATCCAAAATGAAAAGACGACTGCATCTAAAAGTCTGTCAGTGATTTTTATTACAGCCGCAGCCGTGTTACTTTGTTTTTCCCAGAAAAGGTTTACTTCCTGTTTTCCCCCCTGTTGCCATTGTGAATCACAGTATCGGAGCTCCATTGATTATGGCTTTTTACTAGTCATTACGCGCGAGCTCAACTCAGAGTTAACATACTCTGAGTCGACTTACCTAACTGAGATCAGCTGTTCTGGAGCTGAAAACTCAGAGTTTCAGTACACAGGGTAAGTCAACTCAGAGTTCAGGGTTAGGCTCAGAGTTCGTTGAACCTGCTTTCTGGAATACCCCCCTGGTGATGAACCTTAACACCTTCGGGCAAATTTCATGTCCTTCTCAGAAAATCTTATGGTGTGTGTGTGTGTGTAGTAGCAGGCTGTGTTGGAGAACAACCACTTGATTTGTTCTGTAATGTGATGAAAACAACAGTTTCAGGTAATGAAAACATAATTATGTATATTCGATTTCAGCCAATAGTTAAACAGATTAAAATGAGTTTTAAGGTAAAAGCATCCATTTTTTTAAAATGAAGACATTTATTAGTTTACAGACCGAATGACTTAAAATAATTAATTATTCAGGTAAAAGCAGAACATTTTTTAAATGAAGACATTAGTTTACAAACAGGATGATAAAACTGAATCACAAACACAAGTAAGCTCCTGTTTGTGATCAGGAGCCACAGCGGGTCATCTAGTAATTGGAAGGTCACTGATTCGATTCCCGGCTCCTCCAAGCTGCATGTCCAAGTGTCCTTGAGCAAGATACTGAACCCCAAATTTCTCCTGATGAGTCGTTTTCATCTTGCATGGCGGCCTCCGCCATCAGTGTGTGAATGTGTGAAACTGTTAAGTTGTTGTAAAGCAGCTTTGAGCGGTCAGTAGACGGGAAAGAGCTGCAGAAATAAGAGTCCATTTCTCACGTGGGTAAATGTTAATATGTGTGCAGACAGACGAGACACACCGGCTGCTGATGGTCCAGACTGAAGAGCTGCTCACTGTGCAGACTGCAGAGACTCAGAGGAGCTGCTGAAGTTCTCCTCTGTCAGCTCCTCCAGCAGCAGGTCTGTAAGATCAGGTGGAATCATGGTCATTGATGACCGTCTCTTACAAAGTGGACACTCCTGTGTCTGTCTGTCTGTCCAGCGCTTCTGCAGACAGTCTCTACAGAAGCTGTGGCTGCATGACAGGACGACAGGCTCTTTGAAGACGTCCCTGCAGACAGGACAGGTGAGATCCTCCTCTGCAGGTGAGTCCATGTTCTCCTGCTGAAACATGCTGTGTGGAGTGCTGCAGCAGGTTCCAGTGTTTTGGTCCTTCATCAAACTCTGCGAGTGACTGAAGCTTTGCAACATGTTCGCTTCTATAATCTGAGAGAAAAATGACAAAACAAACACATCAGTGAGGTAGCAGAGCGAGTTAATGCTATTCCACTGATCTACAGGACACAGTAACACGACTGAACAATTAAAAATAACATTTTTTTTTCGTTCATAAGAAAAAAAGAAAACAGGTCATCTCTTTGGACGTCAGTATCTTTGTGTTTCATTGGCAATTTGTTAGATCTATAACAAAATTTTCTAAATGCAACATATTTACTGAAAACCTCAACATACAAGAAGACAGACTCTGGCTGCCTTTCTTTACCATCACAGCCTGAGAAACCTGAGCCAGAACCTGAACACAGACCAGTCTTAAAATAAGTAAATATTAGCTTTAATGATGACATTTTCCTGATCCAACACAACAGTACACTACTGTGTATTACACGTGAATGACTGCCAGTCTCTAAAACCACCAGCGACAAAGTCCAACGCGTGCATTTACAGGCAGAATCTAAAATACCCACATTTCTAAATGAGGTTCTGAATGCATTTTCAGACTTGGGAATAACGGCGTTACTTTTTCTTTTTCAGTAACGGGTAATCTAACTAATTACCATTTCCATCGTTACAACGCCGTTACCGACTATTAAATGTCTAACTTAGGGAGCCAATCAAAGGTAAAATACCGGGGAGAGCTGAGTAACCTCTCAACCTGTCTTCTAAACAGGAGGCAAGGTGGGCTTAGAATCCCACAACAGCGCTCTGACTGCAAGCAAAGCGCATAAAGTTTCTCGGGCAATCGGAGAAGGAAGGATGGGGAAGGGGATGGGGATGGGGAGGGCCCAGTTACTCCTTCCTTCTCCGATTGGCCGAGAAACTTGATGCGGTTTGTCTGTTTTCTTCCCAGCTGCATGTGCCTGTGTGACAGCCTGGAACCGCTGTTAAGTTTCTGTCCCTCCCTTCCTCGCAGTGTGTTAATGACAGGACGAGTCAACCCGCTCCCCGAGTGTGCCGGCCGCAGTTCGCACAAGTAGCCCGCGGCCACGTCTTGGCCGTGGCGAAACGGAAACGGACGGAGGGAGTGTGCGAGAGTCCGCGGAGCTCTGTGAGTCTGATAAGAGTGATGTCACAAGAACGTCACCAAGAGGACTTGAGCTGAACAATACTGAGAGCATGATACATGATACATGATACATGATACACACAATGGTTGATTTAAGTAACTAATGTATTGTTGTGTTCTCCAAATAAGGACAAACTGTCAGTAAGTGTTGTTTGGTTGGTTTCAAAGCTTCTGCTTTAACCTTTTTGATATGAGTGTGTCGTTTTACTTTCAGGCACATAAAGATGCAAAGAAGTTCCTGCCAGCAGGTGGAGAGATCTGCTGTATTACAGCTTTCAGTTCTGACTTTAAAGTCGTCCTGTGTGTTCAGGTGGAGGTTGTCAGATCCTCCTCTGGATGTGAATCCAAGTTCTCCTGTGAGCAAAGATGGTGATTTATTTGACAAGAAGAAGTAAACTGAGAGGAAAGGAAAGCCAGTGAGAAAGAGTTTTCATTGCCTTAGTTTGGACAAGAGCTTTTATTGATTTACATTTTTAAAACCTAAGGAAGAGTCTGGATGTTTTGATCAAGATGTGGCGTTTTCATGAGGTCTCGTCTGTTTGGAGGAGGAGGAGTTGTGTTTCCAGTCTGTTTTTAACATTTAGAATTCTTTTGAAAGAAGTTCTGTTATAAAAGCTTTTTTAAAAGCCTCTCTCTCTCTCTCTCACACGCGGGGCCACTTCCCTCAGCCTCACACTGACTCAAACAGGATTTCAACTTTGCTTTCGTTTTGACATACAGCGTCGATAAAGAACTTTACCGCACCTTCCCTTTCCCCTCCCCTGCTTCTCTCTCCTCCCACTATCTGACAAACAGTACTAACAGTACAAACACTCCTCTACCTGAGCTTAAATCATGTGACACCAGTGAAAATGTGTAAAATAACGAAGACATGATGGTTCTAAAAGGTTAACTCCACCAATTTTTACACTTAGAATTATTAATTATTCAGGTAAAAGCAGAACATTTTTTAAATGAAGACATTAGTTTACAAACAGGATGATAAAACTGAATCACGAACACAAGTAAGCTCCTGTTTGTGATCAGGAGCCACAGCGGGTCGTCTAGAAATTGGAAGGTCACTGGTTCGATTCCCAGCTCCTCCAAGCTGCATGTCCAAGTGTCCTTGAGCAAGATACTGGACCCCAAATTTCTCCTGATGAGCAGTTTGTGTGAATGTGTGAAACTGTTGAGTTGTTGTAAAGCAGCTTTGAGCGGTCAGTAGACGGGAAAGAGCTGCAGAAATAAGAGTCCATTTCTCACGTGGGTAAATGTTAATATGTGTGCAGACAGACGAGACACACCGGCTGCTGATGGTCCAGACTGAAGAGCTGCTCACTGTGCAGACTGCAGAGACTCAGAGGAGCTGCTGAAGTTCTCCTCTGTCAGCTCCTTCAACAGCAGGTCTGTAAGATCAGGTGGAATAATGGTCATTGATGACCGTCTCTTACAAAGTGGACACTCCTGTGTCTGTCTGTCTGTCCAGCGCTTGTGCAGACAGTCTCTACAGAAGCTGTGGCTGCATGACAGGACGACAGGCTCTTTGAAGACGTCCCTGCAGACAGGACAGGTGAGATCCTCCTCTGCAGGTGAATCCATGTTCTCCTGCTGAAACCTGCTGTGTGGAGTGCTGCAGCAGGTTCCAGTGTTTTGGTCCTTCATCAAACTCTGCGACTGACTGAAGCTTTGCAACATGTTCGCTTTCACAATCTGAGAGAAAAATGACAAAACAAACACATCAGTGAGGTGGCAGAGCGAGTTAACAATATTCCAACTGATCTACAGGACACAGTAACACAACAATGTATTCAAAATAGCTTTTTTCATTCATAAGAAATAAAGAAAACAGGACATCTCTTTAGAAGTCAGTATCTTTGTGTTTCATCGGCAATTTGTTAGATTTATAGCAACACATATTTAGTGACAAAAAATCAAACATACAAGAAAGACGTGTGTGTGTGCAGGCTTGTTCTGTGATTCAGTGTGAAAGACATCACTCAGTGAACCAGAGAAGCTCAAGATCTTTAAATAAGGCAGCTGTGGTTCAGGAGTGGACTTGAGACCAGATGGCTGCCGTTTACTGTTTTGATCTTTAATCACATTTACACTCTTATAAATAGACACTGATTCACACATAGCTTTGCATAAATGAGTCGATACATAAACACATAGTTTTAGGTAATAAATAGACTCTCTATATTAAATAGACAGTATAGAATAATGTTTTCTCTGATATGAAATGGTTCGTTTGATCGGCTCCCTCCCTTTACTGTTATTTGGTTAAGATTTCTCCATCAGCCTTTTTCTATGTAGGTCTTAAAATAGTCTCCCCCCTCACTGCAACAGACACAACCAATCAGCATTATGAAAACGAGTACCTGTTGACGTCATCAACATGTAAATCAGAATCAGAATCAGAAAAGCTTTTATTGCCAAGTACGATTTTACACATATGAGGAATTTGTTGTGGTGATGTTGGTGCATGCATCAAATAACTATTAAGTGAAAAAATAACGAATTAACAATATAGACTATTTGAAAAATAGAAAATATAACAAGTTAACAATATAAACTATTTTAAAAAGTAGAAAATATAACTGTACAATATAAATATATATACACAATCTGTTTTTTGGGTAAAAGGAGCAGACCAGCTGGCAGTGAACAATTACAAGAAATGATGTGCAAAGGAGAATGTGCAAATGAATAGGAAGTTCAAGCTGGGCGTTAATGTAACGCATAGAGTTATGGTGCTGTCAGTGTGACAGTAGAGTCAGTGGCGTATGACGTCGACCCGGCGTCCGTAAACTCCCATGCTATAAGCATCTGCACCAGAACATGGACATATCAATGCACAACAATGCATTAAAAAACAATTCATAAATAAGAGCCATCCGCTCCTGTTCCTGTACCTGCTGCTACACTCCCTGCTGCAGCACTGGGCTCCATCTCAGCTGCTTCTGCTGCTCGTTTTGTTCCTCATATTATTCCTCATGTCCTGTTCTGTCTGCCTGCTGTGTTAGCGCTAGTGCTAGCTGAAGCTGCACTTGATTTAAAAAACACAACAGTCAGTTTGCTGCATGTTTCACCGTCAGCCAATAGTGCCAGTCCCAGAAGGCATTGCTTCATTTTAAACTTTGGCAAACAAATAATCAAATTCAGTAAATGCTGGTTCATTTGTTTCCATTTCAAACCATGCGCGTGTTTGAACATCTGAATAAGACATTTCGCTACGAATCAATACTGACTGATGTTAAAGCGCTTGACTGTGGAGGGAAACCATGACTGTGACAGAGAGACTCTAAATACTAGTCAGATAACTAAGCGCTTCTACCGAACTCAAAGTGCGCAGCTCTGCGCCAACTGCTCTGACTTCCTCTTTTAGTGACCAAATGTCAAGAAAGGACGACGCACTACAGAAACTTGAGTCAACTTTTCATGTGAAAGAAGATGCTGTTGTAAAATCTCAGATATAAATACCTGTGAAGAGTCCGTGACTGCGCTGCGAGGGAAATATCCGATCTTTTTTGTTGAAGTTGACGGTGACGACGCAACCCTACGGGGATGTGCGCCACAGTGGTGGTGGCTGCTCAGAAGTCACTCGTCGTGAGGTTTGTCTCGCTCCGCTGAAAAGCCCTCAAAGCAGAGTCGGTTTGTTTTCTCCGGAGAAACTCTTCATAAGTCTCTGTGTTTTTTAGGGGCTTGTTGTGTTTAAAAGCCCGACAGCAGCTTGAGATGGAGGTCGAGTGCTGTGAGTCTCTTGTGTCGTTTTCCAGTCACGACTCCGGCAGCTGTAGTCTCACAACTTCATGTGAGGGTGTGTGAAGCCTTTCAGGTCGGATGTGATAGGCTGCTGAAGGCGCTAACCAGCCAATGACAGAACCAAAAAAGAGTGTCAGCCAATCACAGATTACAAGTTCATTCTTCAGAGCAAACCATGAGAAGGGATTTGGCACACTGTCACTTGTTTTGTAATATTTTGTAATAACGATAATGAGATTGTAGTGTAGTGTAGTCAGTATCTTTGTGTTTGTGTCAGTATCTGAGTTCCTGCCAGCAGGTGGAGAGATCTGCTGTATAACAGCTTTCAGTTCTGACTTTAAAGTCATCCTGTGTGTTCAGGTGGAGGTTGTCAGATCCTCCTCTGGATGTGAATCCAAGTTCTCCTGTGAGCAAAGACGGTGATTTATTTGACAAGAAGTAAACTGAGAGGAAAGGAAAGCCAGTGAGAAAGAGTTTTCCCCCCTCCATCCTCTCTCCTCCATCTTTAATCTGTGAGTGTCTGTGTCGACCACAGCGGCCGTGAAGAACACAAAAGGCTGTTCAAGAAGTCTGTTAGCTTGTTCTGTCCTGTAACATGATGGAAACAGTTTGAGGTGATGATTTTCAGGTCAAAGCATCAAAACTTTTATTAGTTTACAAACAGGATGATAAAACTGAATCACTGATCTCTGTTTCAATACTTTTTCCAACACTAATAACTTTATACATGTATTCAGAACAGTACTAACAGTACAAACAGTACAAACACTCCTCTACCTGAGCTCAAATCATGTGACGCCATTGAAAATGTGTAAAATAACGAAGACATGATGGTTCTAAAAGGTTAACTCCACGATTTTTAAACTTAGAATTATTAAGTACTGAATCAAGACATTTATCAGTTTACAAACAGGATGATAAAACTGAATCACTGACACAAGTAATGAACATTTTGTTGTTATAGCTTCATTTAACACGTTCGTATTGTTTCAGTCTCTCCTCAAAGGGCAGCAGGAGCTCCTGTTAGTGATCAGGAGGTAGAGCAGGTTGTCTAGTAATCGCTGGTTCGATTCCCGGCTCCTCCAAGCTGCATGTCCAAGTGTCCTTGAGCAAGATACTGAACCCCAAATTTCTCCTGATGAGTCGTTTGCATCTTGCATGGCGGCCTCCGCCATCAGTGTGTGAATGTGTGAAACTGTTAAGTTGTTGTAAAGCAGCTTTGAGCGGTCAGTAGACGGAAAAGAGCTGCAGAAATAAGAGTCCATTTCTCACGTGGGTAAATGTTAATATGTGTGCAGACAGACGAGACACACCGGCTGCTGATGGTCCAGACTGAAGAGCTGCTCACTGTGCAGACTGCAGAGAAGCTGTGGCTGCATGACAGGACGACAGGCTCTTTGAAGACGTCCCTGCAGACAGGACAGGTGAGATCCTCCTCTGCAGGTGAATCCATGTTCTCCTGCTGAAACCTGCTGTGTGGAGTGCTGCAGCAGGTTCCAGTGTTGTGGTCCTTCATCAAACTCTGCGACTGACGGAAGCTTTGCAACGTGTTCGCTTCTATAATCTGAGAGAAAAATGACACAACAGGACAAAACAAAACACATCAGTGAGGTAGCAGAGCGAGTTAATGGAGTTAAGGTGGGCTTAAATACCCACAACGCTCTGACGGGGAGCAAACCGCATCAAGTTTCTCGGCCAATCGGAGAAGGAAGGAATACCTGGGCCCTCCCAGTTATTCCTTCCTTCAGAGAAGGTGGGGCGCACACCTAACGCTGAAGGGTGTGATCTGCTGAAACCACATCAGAATATTTTGTTGGAGCAGCTGTTATGCTTCGTTTGACTCTTAGAACTGCCAGCCGGGTCATCATGTTTTGTCATTAGTGGCTTATTGTGATCATCCAAAGTACAGTGAACATGATACATAATAACCCACAATGGTTGATTTAAGATGAACTAATGTATTATTGTGTTCTCCTAATAAGGACAAACTGTCAGTAAGGTTTGTTTGGTTGGTTTCAAAGCTTCTACTTTAACCTTTTTGATATGAGTGGGTCGTTTTACTTTTAAACACAGAAAGATGCAATGAAAGTTCCTGCCAGCAGGTGGAGAGATCTGCTGTATTACAGCTTTCAGTTCTGACTTTAAAGTCGTCCTGTGTGTTCAGGTGGAGGTTGTCAGATCCTCCTCTGGATGTGAATCCAAGTTTACTGCACCTTCCCTTTCCCCTCTCTCCTCCCCTCTCTCCTCTCTCCTCCCCTCCCCTCTCTCCTCCCCTCCCCTCTCTCCTCCCACTCTCCTCTCTCCTCTCTCCTCCCCTCCCCTCTCTCCTCCCACTCCCCTCTCTCCTCCCACTCTCCTCTCTCCTCCCACTCTCCTCTCTCCTCCCACTCTCCTCTCTCCTCCCACTCTCCTCTCTCCTCCCCTTTCTCCTTTGCTGCATGGCTCTAAACCCGGCTCCTCCAAGCTGCATGTCCAAGTGTCCTTGAGCAAGATACTGAACCCCAAATTTCTCCTGATGAGCAGTTTGTGTGAATGTGTGAATCTGACAAGTGTTGTAAAGCAGCTTTGAGCGGTCAGTGGACGGGAAAGAGCTGCAGAAATAAGAGTCCATTTCTCACGTGGGTAAATGTTAATATGTGTGCAGACAGACGAGACACACCGGCTGCTGATGGTCCAGACTGAAGAGCTGCTCACTGTGCAGACTGCAGAGACTCAGAGGAGCTGCTGAAGTTCTCCTCTGTCAGCTCCTTCAACAGCGGGTCTGTAAGATCAGGTGGATTCCTGGGCATTGATGACCGTCTCTTACAAAGTGGACACTCCTGTGTCTGTCTGTCTGTCCAGCACTTCTGCAGACAGTCTCTACAGAAGCTGTGGCTGCATGACAGGACGACAGGCTCTTTGAAGACGTCCCTGCAGACAGGACAGGTGAGATCCTCCTCTGCAGGTGAATCCATGTTCTCCTGCTGAAACCTGCTGTGTGGAGTGCTGCAGCAGGTTCCAGTGTTTTGGTCCTTCATCAAACTCTGCGACTGACTGAAGCTTTGCAACATGTTCGCTTCTATAATCTGAGAGAAAAATGACAAAACAAACACATCAGTGAGGTGGCAGAGCGAGTTAATGCTATTCCACTGATCTACAGGACACAGTAACACAATAATGTATTAAAAATAGCTTTTATTTGTTCATAAGAAAACAGGACATCTTTTCAGTAGGCAGTATCTTTGTGTTTTACTGGCAATTTGTCAGATTTTTTAAAATGCGACATATTTGCTATAAAAAAAACCTCAAAATACAAACTGCTCCTGATGTGCTGGTCAGCATGGCAGCCACCAGCATCAGTGTATGAATATATGAATTACTGTAAGTCTCTTTGGACAAACCCGCACAGAACCGAGGAGTCAGAACATAATGAAGTCAGTGAGAATTAGTTAAAAGCTCAGGAACCAGGTGAGGTGACCCGGCCCGGATCAATATCTCTAATATCACTTATGTTGCCACAAATATTCACCCTGACTTGAAGAAGTGACGTCATTTCACATCAGAACTCATTAATAAAAATATCTGCTGATCAGACAGAACAGAACACCGAGGACTGGACTGGTTCTGAAGAACTTATTCATGTTAATGTTTTATGTCCCTTAACAAACTGACATATGAACACAAATCAAAGATCAATAATCAGATTCATCTTCAGTCTGCTGACACGTATCCCATCAGAACCTCTGTGTCGGTAGATGGACCGAGTCGCGTCCTGTTCTGAAGTGTTATAACGTTACTTTTGACTTAATGTGAGACATGATGACCGATGAGACCAGAGACTGGACCGGTGATAGCCTAGCTTAAACAGCACCAGCACGAACACCAACAGGCTGAGGTTCGGCCGGTACCGGGCTGGTTCTGTGTGTATCGTGTCCTCACCGTCCTTCCATCAGACGTCCTCCTCGAGGTGAAACCCGGTCCAGACTCCTTCGTCTGTTTCCGCTTTTTAAATCCAATATCAGCAAAAGTTAAAACGCTTCTCACCTTGTTTTGTTCCGTTGAGTCGTTGAAAGTCGCTCCGGAACCGTTTCTGAGCTGAGACCCTGCCCTCTTCTATTTATATACCCCCTCTGACTGACCACGCCCCCCACCAGCCTGACTGTCAAATCAGCGATGAGACGTCTTGACGTTTTGACGTTTTGAGCATTTCCGCCAATCACATTCAAGCTGCGAGTAAGTCTCATGACAAGAATTCGTAGAATTCTCCTCAAGTGAATTCGTAGAATGCGCTACTGCAGAATTCGTAGAATGGACTTATACGTCTGCAGACTTCTATGAATTCACCACAGCGCTCTAACGCAAGCGCGCGCGCGCGCGCACACACACACACACACACACACACACACACACACACACACACACACACACACACACACCTTATTACGCTGCCTGTGTGATTTAGACCTGTAGAATCTGTGTCTGCGGACTTCGCTGTGGTAACATGTCCTCTAGCATGGTCCGGGATAATGAACGATTTGGGGCTTCAGATGTTCATAGTTTAGGTTTTGCTGTGTAATGTTCTCGTTGGGATTTGTGCTAACTGTTCGGGAAACTAACTCTGATTATTTAAGCCATGAAGCTACTTTCTGGACACTTGTAATGGTGCTAACCTGTCCTGTCTTAAATGCTTCCCCTCGTTTCACGTGTTGTTCTGACGCAGGTGGTCACACGTCATTGCTGTGTTGCAGGTAATGTGTTGTGCATTTTGCCTGTTGTATATTTTGCCTGTGTGAGCTGCCACTTGCTCAGCTAAAATGCTCACATTCATTCATCTAGTTCTGAATTGAGTGTGTGTTTTACTCTCACCTCGTGGTAAATGTTGAAAGTGTTCTTAAGATCTATTTCATGTCACATAATGGATTATATTGGGGGTTTTAACTTGTGTTTGTGGAATATCAATATGCACATTATATATATGATCACACCAGGATGTAATTTCTGTTTCTATTTTATATGAAAAGATTTGTGTACTTATAAAATTATTTATTGAACTGAGCAGAGAAAAGAGGACTTCACTGTGATCATCCTGAGGCTGACGATCATTTTCACACGCCATTGCTGTATGCTGTGTTGCAGGAGGGAGCTGTGTGTAATAAACATCCCATAATCCACCTGGTCATCGACAGTAGTGTGGAGCTGCATCTCTCTGATAGCTGTGACCCGCCACGTATGTACAAACTGCAGTCGTCCCTACAGCGGCCATGAAGAACTGTTCAAGAAGTCTGTTAGCTTGTTCTGTTCTGTAACATGATGGAAACAACAGTCTGAGTAATGAAAACATAATTATGTTTTATTCCAGCCAGTAGTTCCTTTATACAGAACTATTGTTAAACAGAATAAAATGAGTTTTCAGGTAAAAGTGCCATTTTTTTTAAAATGAAGACATTTATTAGTTTAAACAGGATAAAACTGCATCACTGACACAAGTAATGAACATTTTGTCGACATAGTTTCCTGTAACATGTTCGTACTGTTTCAGTCTCCCCTCAGACGGCTGCAGGAGCTCCTGTTTGTTTGTGTTTTGAGCTCAGGAGCCACGGCGGGTTGTCTAGTAATCAGAAGGTTGTTGGTTGAATTCCCGGCTCCTCTAAGCTGCATGTCCAAGTGTCCTTGAGCAAGATACTGAACCCCAAATTGCTCCTGATGAACAGATGCCACCCTGCATGGCGGCCTCTGCCATCAGTGTGTGAATGTCTGAATCTGCTTGTTGTGAAGCAGTTCGAGCCGCCACAGACAGGAGAAGTTCAATGTAAATACGAGTCCATTTGTGATTTATTGACAGGTGTAAATTGTTCACCTGGTGTGTCGCTGAGTGCAGACAGACGAGACGCATATTTTGTGGAGGTAAAATGTCGCCATCTCTTGGTGAATTGAATTCATAACAGTCATGTAAGATTAGACAAGGTAAGATAAATTAAGTTTGACCCACAACGGAGACATTTAAAGCACTGCAGCAGCAAACAGGAGTGTAGGAATATAGAACCTGAGTACAAAATGTAAAAATGTGTATATAAAAATATTCAAATATAGAAATATCATCAAATCATACAGAATATTATTATTAGTTGTAGTCGTATTTGCATTAATTGCATTTTAATCTTTGTGAGGCTAGTATTTACATTAATTAAATTGTGTAATTTACCACTAAGACCAAAAAACACATCTTAATAATTTGCTTGTATGATGGATTTCTTGTCATAACAGGATCAATACTGCAGTTTGTTACTAAGGGTGACATGGAGGCAGCACCCAGCACGTCAACCAGGGCCATCAAGCACCAGGTCACCTGAAAAAGGCTTGTTCCCGTGGCCCCAATGTGGCAGCCGCGGCCCTGAGACCATCAGACCTGAGCTGCTCACTGAGCAGACTGCAGAGAGGGTGGTTCCATCCTTGATGACCGTCTCTTACAAAGTGGACACTCCTGTGTCTGTCTGTCTGTCCAGCACTTCTGCAGACAGTCTCTACAGAAGCTGTGGCTGCATGACAGGACGACAGGCTCTTTGAAGACGTCCCTGCAGACAGGACAGGTGAGATCCTCCTCTGCAGGTGAGTCCATGTTCTCCTGCTGAAACATGCTGTGTGGAGTGCTGCAGCAGGTTCCAGTGTTTTGGTCCTTCATCAAACTCTGCGACTGACTGAAGCTTTGCAACGTGTTCGCTTTCACAATCTGAGAGAAAAATGACAAAACAAACACATCAGTGAGGTGGCAGAGCGAGTTAATGCTATTCCACAGCAGCAGTTGCTGGTTTGATTCTCCTGCACTGCATGTTGAAGCGTCCTTGGGCAAGATACTGAACCCTAAACCGCTGGTCAGCACGGCAGCCACCACCATCAGTGTACGAATTACTGTAAGTCACTTTGGACAAAAGTGTCTGATAAATGTAAATGTAATGTAATAAAACACCTGAAGGTGAGATGATGGTCCGTAATTTAATTGGTTCTAGTTCTCAAAGTCAAAACCGCTGCAGGACAGATTCTTCTCAAGTTAGTCTGTCTGTCTCTCTCAGCTGTCCCGCAGTGAGGACAGTTGAGGAAGGATGGAAAAAAAAAAAAAAACTACAACAGAGACGCAAAGTCACCTGCATGCAAATCTCACTTTACCTAAATCTCCTCACAGACATTGTTGGTGGTGGTGATGATGATGATGATGTAGGAGGTGGTGGGATTCAAAAATGAAGAAGAAATATCGAGAGAAACGTCCAGAAATATTCAATGGAATCCACCGAGAGAGACGTGACAGCTGGATTATCTGAAATTTCCTGCGTGTTAAATTAAAGCTGGAGAGGAGCAGCATGGTGCTTTAATACTGTCAGAGAGAGCGGGAGGTGTGTCCTGCAGTGCATGATATCCGCGCCAAAACTGAAACCGACGACATGATGACAAGGGGAAGCCCCATAAAACAACTTCCATATATTCAAATTGCGTTAAGGTGCTTCTCCTGTGTATGTGACCAGGACCTGCACACAGACCAGTCTGCTGCGTGAAAAGACAGTTAACGTAAGTAAATATTAGCTTTAATGATGACATTAATATAATCCAACACAACAGTACACTTCTGTATATTACACACGAATGACTGCCAGTCTCTAAAACTAACGGCGTGCATTTACAGGCAGAATCCAAAATACCCAAAATTCTAAATGAGGTTCTGAATGCAGATTCACCGCAGCGTCACTCTCCCGTTAGAGCGTGTTGACTGCATGCCATTTACACCAGACTCCCTTTAAAATTACACTTAAATTTGTTTTTTTTTAACAAGATTTATTATATTCGACATATTTCCCAACAATCTCAACATACAAGAAAGATATGTGTAGGCTTGTTCTGCCATTCCGTGAGAAAGACGTCACTCAGTGAACCAGAAAAAAAAGGGAGCTGTGCTTCAGGAGATGATTCTCACCAAGTGTTTTTGAGAACTTTGCCAGAGTTATTTCTCAATTTACGATGGAGACGTGTTTGTGTTATTCTGCCTTGAAATCGGGGTCTATGTTGTCTCTTCACTGCGGAGTGATACTGTGCAGCCTGGGAACTAAGTTGTTAGGCTGGTGTTTCCCCTACATATGTCCTTCTCAGAAACCTTAAGGTGTGTGTGTGTGTGTGTGTGTGTGTGTGTGTGTGTGTGTGTGTGTGTGTAGTAGTAGTAGTAGCAGGCTGTGTTGGAATACAAACAGCTTGTTTACTTGATTTGTTCTGTAACGTGATTAAAACAACAGTTTCAGGTAATGAAAACATAATTATGTATATTCTATTTCAGCCAATAGTTCCTTTATAATCTACAAACTGTTAACTGGAACGAGTTCTGATTGGAAGCTGAGTTAAACAGAATAAAATGAGCGTCCGATTTTTTTCAAATGAAAACATTTAATAGTTTACAGACCGAATAACAAAACTGAACCACTGACACAATGAACATTTTATCCGTGTTTTAATACTTTTTCCAATACTAATAACTTCAACAGTACAAACACTCCTCTACCTGAGCTTAAATCATGTGACACCATTGAAAATATGTGCAGTTATGAAGACACTGTGGTTCTTGTAGGGAAACTCCACCAATGTTACACTTAGAATTACATACATAAGGTTTTATTCTACTTTTTCAGCATATGCAGCAGTTTTAGACCTATAAACACACGTCAGAGTGTGAAATTGGTGGAGCTTCTCTTTAACTGATCGCCAGTAGAGACATCAGGTTTAATCTACAGCAGGGGTGTCAAACTGATCCAGTAAAGGGCCATGTGGCTGCAGGTTTTCATTCCAACCAAGTAAGAACACACCTGATTTGGATCAGGTGTGTTCTTACTTGGTTGGAATGAAAACCTGCAGCCACATGGCCCTTTACTGGATCAGTTTGACACCCCTGATCTACAGTATTTGTCTCTGTGGTTTGGAGTTATCACCTGGCATCACATCATCGTATGTTCCTGGTGAGAGTGAGACAGTAAAATACATTTCCTAGAAGAACGAATGAAGAAAGAAAGAGTTAAAATACTTTGTATGATTTTACAGCTCTGTCAAGTTTGTACAGTAACAGTAAACGTGTCCTCAGCTCGCTTGGCTCTTTCTGGTTTACCTTCTAGCTAAATTGAAATTTCAAAAAATAAATGATACTGGAACTATTTCTTGGCTTGAGGTTGCCAGGTTTGTGCTCAATCTGACAACCCAGTCCAGGGTGGATGAGTAAACGATCAAGAAATCACTATTCAACTCCCCCTGAAAGCACAAATTGTTGTTGTTACAGGTGGAGATAATTGCACGTTTCATTCGATGAGGATTTTCTGTTAGAAATCTGAGCCCACTTCAAGTTTGTCTTTGTGTTTTCTGCTCTGCAGGATTTCTAGGCGTCAGAGCTGATGTCTGAGCTCGGCCTCACGGAGAGCTTCACTGGTGTGACCTTCAGAGGGCGAACGTTCACCGTGTTAAAGTAAGGAAACAGCCTCTCGGTGAAAGAGTGTGTGAAGGTGTGTATGTGTGTGTTTGTGTCGAGGTCAAAGAACGACAGACTTCCTCTGTACCAGTCCAGATGAACTCTGATCCTCTGGAGCTTCTTCTTCACCGACAGAACCGAGGACGGATCCGATAAGGAGCGTGCGGTGTATTTACCATCAAAGTATCCAATTCTCCACAGAAGAGACGGATGTTTTCCTTTCTTCTGGACCGACTCGGCGGCGACACCAACAAACCACTCTGTGTTCTCTCCAACCTCGACGTCCCAGCTGTGAGTCCCTGATTTGAAGCCCTCAGATCCGAGGACGATGCGGAAGTAATCAAACCTCTCTGGGTTTTCGGGAAGCTTCTGTTTCTCCGCACGTCTCACACCGGTCAGATCTGCAGACAGGAGGAGTTCTGGATGAGCAGAGTTTGGGTCCAGAACCACAGGAGTGTAGGAGACCATCTCCTTCATCTTGATCCAGATGTTGTAGCTCAGGTTGCCCAGGTGTTTGGCCTCGTCTATCAGAGCTCCTGAGTCCAGCTGTGGATCCTCCAGCAGGGGGCGCTGCTGGACTCTCTTCACTGCAGCCTTGTAGTTCTGCAGGAATGAGACGTCATCAGCTCTCAGCTCCTCCTCTGTGGTTCTGATCGTGTCTGACAGAGATGCTATCCCTCTGTTCAGAGTCTCAATCTTCTTCTTCATCATCTGACTCTTCTGCTCCTCTTCCTCCCTCAGAGCAGAGATCCTGGCCTCCTCTTCCTCTTGGAGGAACCGATGAAGCTTCTTAAACTTCTCCTTAATCTGCGTCTCTGTGTGTCGGGCCTGAGACTTGATGTGTTCTGCCATGTCCACATAGTTTCCTTTAACTCGTTCGTAGTGTTTCAGTCTCTCCTGAAAGGGCCTCAGCGACTGCCGGAGCTCCTTTTTGTGATCATGTGCAAACTCGCTGACAGGTGTGAATCTGTGCCCGGTGTGTGTCGCTGAGTGCAGACAGACGAGACACACCGGCTGCTGATGGTCCAGACAGAAGAGTTTGAGCTGCTCACCGTGCAGACTGCAGAGACTCGGCGGAGCTGCTGAAGTTCTCCTCTTCGCCTTCTGTAAGATGCCCTCACACAGCTTCTTCAACACCAGGTTGCACGGCGGATCACTTCTCGATGATCTTCTCTTACAAACTGGACACTCCTGTATCAGTTTCTCCGTCCACCAGCTCCGCAGACAGACTTTACAGAAGCTGTGGCTGCACGACAGGACGACAGGATCTTTAAAGATGTCCCGGCAGATGGGACAGGACAGATCCTTCTCTGTGTGTGAATCCATTCTCCTCGTAGACACCGAGCCGGTTCAGTCTCGTCCTCGTGGCTCCACTGATGACACTGATGTGGAGAGCTGGAGCAGGTTTCAGTTCTTCGGTTGTCCCTCTTCCACTCCGTCCTCTCTCAGTGGATGGTAGTTTGAGTTCTGTCGGTGAATCTTGATCACTGTTCTCCTGACAGTGTCTCGACGAGGAAGAGTGACAGAATGTTCCGGGCACGTCTCAGGTGCTGCAGGTAAGAGGTGGAGCTTCAGTGAGGTCATGTTTGTGTTCTGGTGCCAAAATATTTCATGCGGTAATGAGATTCCTGACATTCTTGCTCTGTATGCACCTTTGGTTGTGTGAATAATGACATAAGAGCTTGAGAGAGACATTAAAACCGGTCTTTACCAACCACTGTGTCGAGGAAGCTCGATTGTCTGATTGCCCTTCTTTGAAAATGACAGAAAAAAGTTGGACACAGCTTTGACGATGGAAAGATATTGAGTTTTCAAAGAGGTCGGGGTTGTTTTGATACAGATACAACTATCAGGAAACACCTCTGATCCTGCCTACATGCTGGAAACATGTTTGTACTGCCACACATTATTTACTCATTTGAAATGTGACACAGCAGCACCGACACACGTTTGTGCTACTAGGAGATTTTTCAAGCTTCAAGCACACCAACAACATAGTGTTTAAAACCAACTCAACATAACATATCATAGAGCAACACAATGTTACATAACACAACATAATGGCATAAAATGTAATTTCATGTTACACAACACAGCAGAACACAACACAACGTAACATGACGTCCAGAAACACAACATAATGTAATATAACATAACACGACGTAACAACATGTGACAAAACGTAACCAGATGTAATGTTACATAACACAACATAACACAACATTATGTCCGGAAACACAACACAACGTAACACTACACACTGGAAGCTATCAGAGCAGAACACAACACAGCATAATGTAACATAAGCTAACATGATGTAGTATAACATGACATGTGACAAAACGTAACCTGATGAAATGTTACATAACACAACACAACGTAACATAACACAACATAACACAACATAACCTAACATGACATCCAGAAACACAACGTAACATAACACAATGTAACATAACACAACATAACCTAACATGACGTCCAGAAACACAACACAACGTAACAACATGTAACAAAACGTAACCTGATGTAATGTTACTGAACACAACTCAACACAACATAATAGAGCAGCACAACACAACATGACGTCCGGAAATGCAACGTAACACGGCACACTGGAAACTAACGTTATGTAATGTAACACAACACAGCAGAACATAACGTAAGAGAACGTAATGACGTGAAACAAAACGTAACCTATTGTAATGTTACATAACACAACAATACGTAACGTAAACGATTTGTTTAGTGTGTTGGTATCAGAGTCGTCATCGGGAAGGAACAAATGCTGTCTGCACATCTGTAGGTACAGATGTTTTAGTCTTTCTTCCTTTACTGATGAATGAATATGTTGCAGTGGTTCAGAATCTGGTGTTCTGTTCAACAGAACTGTTATCGGACCAGCAGAACACTGAAACTTTAGAAGACCGTTTACATTTTGTCCGGTGATCACACGTCCTACTAACACCAGTGTTTGACTCACATCCCTGACACAACATGTTATAGTATAACACTTAACATGAAACAATGCTACAGCATGTGTTTCACCTTTAACACAAAGACTGGGGCCAAGAGGAAACAGCTCGCTTGGCTCTACCTAAATTAAAATTCAAATATTACATCATGTACTTGAACTATTTCTTGGCAAACAGCAGAACAAACAGGTTCAGTGAGTCTGTGCTTGATACGGTGAGGTTGCCAGGTTTGTGCTTAATCTGACTATCAGTGTTTTAGATTATGCAAAGAAGACATCACCATTCAACTTTTTAACATTCATGCTAATGTGTGGGTTAAAAACTAGACTCAACATGTTAATTAGTGAGTTTTAAAGGTGTGGCTGGTGCAGTTTTTAACTGTGGACAAGGCCAAGCGATCCGTGTCCCTGTTTCACCTCGTTACACCAACCTACCTTCCTCCTCGCTCCTGGTTTTTCCACCTAATTCTCAAAAAGACAGTGAATAAATTAGTTAAGGGATTTAAAGAATTGTCAAATATAAAGCAAAACAGAGCTGCAACACTCTCTGAAACAACTGGAGTAAGTGTGGACTGTTCACTGTTCAGCTACACTGACAGCTTTAAAAAAGGGTCTAGATAACATATTTTCCAACTGATTTGGGATCTCGGAGCTCCTGGAGACTTTTTATATATTTTTCTGTTGTTTTTTGTGTTTTAAAACAAGTTCCCAGTCGTGCTGTGAAGCTCCAGAGATGTTCTGTGGACTTTGACTCTTCACCTGACTTCCCACCAGCATCGCCGTGAGTAGATAATTACTAAAGTTAATTTTTTTTGGGGGGGTGACCTGATCCTTTAATGACCTTCCTTTCTCTACACAGTCATCACATCCTGCCCCCCCCCCTTTTTTTTTCATTGAGGGTTAAATAAACAAGTGTGCTGTTGGTTTAAAGCTGCTTCACTCCCTCATTAGGAGCTAATCTGGTTCTGAAAAGGTTTGTTCCTCCCCGCTGCTTCAACCTGCATTCAGACGCTACGAGCTTCATCTGCATCACAACACACACAGATTAGGCTAATAGTATTAGCGGATCCTCACCGGATCATCGCTATTGCCATCATTATAATTGTTATTATTATTATTAGTTTAAACCCTTCAGCAGAAGGACAGACGTATTATTTTTATAGAGAGAGAAAAACTAAACTGATTTTCTACTTTGGTAATTCAGAAGAAAAGGGCGCAATTATGCTTTTGTGCTTCATGTGACACCGGTGATGTTTTTTAAAAAAAGGCTTCTCGTCGTAATCTCACACATCCGCTCGCAGAGTGTCACAGGAGGGAAAACTCAGGTCCAGATGCACACAAAACTACACCGAAGCTGCAAAGTTTGCAAAGTACTCTCTGTTTGCAGAGTCGAAGGATTTGACAATGAAACTAAAAATGTAAATATTTCAGTGACACACACACAGCAGAGATTAGCTGCTGTGAGGAACCTCAGGGATTCTCATTCACATGGAAAAACCACTTCTTAATTCTAATTGGTGGCCGGTGTAAATCCTCCACTCCCATTTAAACCAGCAGTCAGCAGTTTGTCTTCCTGCTGCTTCTCATGTGCCTCAGACTGAACCTCCACTCACCTCTACAGCTGAGTTCAGACCTGCAGAACTTCAGGGAGAAAATCAACTTATGGAATCATTTTTTGGGGAGTTTCAGTGTAGTTTTTTTATGAGCATGCCAGGAGTTTCCTTCTCTTTGTATTGATCAGTTAGTTGGATCAATCATTATGGCAGCTGTGACAGAAGGAAGCCGGCCGGTGTTTTTCTCTATCGAGCGGATTCTGGGTTTGCAGCCAGAAAAAATACCTGGAAACTGCCTGAAACTGCACCGACCCTGGACAGGTGAGGAGCAACGACTCTGTTTGTTGTTGATGAAGCGAAGACTGCGGATCCTGTAAATACACAGGAAATATGGAATTGAAGTAGTATTACTAGATGTGTTTGCCAGAGTTGAAAATTAAAGGCAAGGCGAGGTTTATCTTAAATTTGCATTTAAAATACATTTAAAACAAGCAGGAAGACATCAAGAAACATTTAAACAAGTTTAGAAATAGGAAAGTAAGCTAAAATCAAAGAAGTTTACAAGAGAAAACATTTTAAAGGTTTAATCTGCGTTAGTGAAAGGCTCGATTTAAAACAGGTGAGAGTCGGAGCGTTGGAGTATTCAGTGATTTAAAGAACCAACAGCAGGATTTTGAAATCTTTTCTTCAACATTGAACATTGAATTTACGTTCGTGTGAATGTGAACGATGTCATGTTCGGTAATGTTACTGCACTTAACGATTGAATCGGTGAACGAATAATCTACTTGATCAATACCAACTCTTTGATTTTTGAAAGAAATACATTTTGCATCCATTTATTAAAATCACATGACTCCTGGGATCAGTGTTCTTTATAATTTTTCCCTCCAATTTCAAAACTTACTTGATAAAAAACTTACTTGTTACCATTCATCAGTTCAGTTTCAGTCGCCTGAATGTATTTTAATTTACTTATCAATCAAACTTTCCTGGGACAACAGAGGAACATGAAAAGTAGCCGTCTGAATAAACTCTCAAACAAACTCCTGCTTGTTTAGTCTCTCTAGTTTCCACATTCATTGATGAGGTTATTTTCATATTTAGCTAAATTAACTGAACTTAATATCGACTTGTTTCATGAAATTAAGAGATGAAGAACATAATGGTGAATATTTTCTTTTTTAAATCACGCAGATTTGATTTCTTTTTTGGATATATGAAGTTAACATATTAACTGTAAAACAATAATATGCTGTATATAAAGTCTGAATATCAATTTGTTTAAAATCTGTTGGAGCTAAGATACAAAAGTCTTAATTCAGCAGGACTGAAACGTTCCTTCATCCTGATTAATGTTGTGTGAATAAACTGATTGTTTGTCACGATGAAAATATTATTTAACCTGTTTCATGTGTGATGTGATTTTATTCTGTCATGTTTGCAGTGAATCAAGAGATCAGAGCGGAGAAAGAAAACACAGGAGACAGTTTGTCCTCTAATCATCATCATCATCATCATCATCATCATCCTCAGCCGCTGAAGTCTCCCAGACCCACATCTAACTGGTACATCGGACGCAGACCACGCACAGCCTTCACCAACAGCCAGGTAATCAACCAATCAATCAATCAGTCTGTTAATTAGTCATTCAGACAAATAGATCCAGAGAAGTTAATCCATGTGTGTGTGCAGGTGCACGTGCTGGAGACGGTGTTTCAGGCGAACTGTTATCCAGGTATCCAGCTGAGGGAGCAGCTGGCAGGACGGCTGGACCTGGACGAGGACCGAATACAGGTACAGACAGCACACATGCCAATTTCTACATAATGTTGCTTTAAAATAAATAATCAATATGAGAAGCTCTGAATATAAACATGTAGAATAAAACCGTCGCATTTATTTTCCTCTTTCTCTCTCTCAGATCTGGTTTCAGAACCGGCGGGCCAAGCTGAGGCGCTCCCTCAGAGAGACCCGCCTCCAGCTGGTTCAGACGGCCGTGGCCGACCTCGGGGTCAGACGCGAGGTCACGGGTCAACCGGAGGCCAGGCGAGATGTGCGAGGCGGCGTGGAGCTCGCCCAGCGGCTCGCCTCTCGTCTCCAGCTGGAGGTGGAGGAGGAGGAGGAGCGATGCTGACGGACTCGATCTGTTTCTGACTCTCAACATGTAAATTTATTCTCTTCCATCTAAATGTCAGGACAAAAACACACCTGCAGAAAACTGAAGGTGACAAACACAAGTCTCACAGTGAACATTTGTTATTTTTTAATTTGTACTTTTTTTTTTTTTTTTTACAAATCTGGATTTAATGTTTACATGAGACAACACAAAAACAAAAACAAGGTGTTGTCTTACAGATTCAGCAGTTCTGAAGTCAAACTTTGTTAACTGATTTGTTTAATGATCTGTAAAGTGTCTTAACTTGTGAATAGCTTTCTGTTCTCTTGAATGTACAAAGTCTAATTAAAGCTAATTAAAGTATTTGAATGTTGAGTTGGTCCCCTGCAGTAATTCACGGCACACAGTCATTAAACTGGATCAGTTCGATGGCAAACATTGTACTTTAGTGAACGAAGAGAGACAAATAATTTATTGATCCTTTGAATTGTGTCATGAATCTCACACACGATGTTTGACAACTTAAAAGATAATTTTTTAAACTCATTAAAGTCTCAGTTAGTCATCAAACTAATGACATAACTAACAGTCTCGTTGGTGAAGATTTACTGTGACTTCAAACATGATATTTGTCAATTAAAAATACAGATGCATTAAAATCTCAGTTTGTTGTGATAAAAGTCCAATTTAATGTAGTTTTGTGTTAATTCGCTGAGTGAACTACATCGTGTCACTCAACACCAACATGAAACCAACTGGGCTCAAAAAAGGTTGTAAAAAAGGTTAAAATAAATCTGCTCATATTGACGACTGCAGTTCTGTGAAAGGAGAGTCGGTTCTGGCCCACAACTGAACCGGTTCTGGTTCAGTTCTGTGAGCTGCTGATATACAGGAGCAGCTCTACAAAATTATTATGATAATGTTTTTTAACTGTCTGCTACTGGAGTGTGCCTGTGAAGTGTTTTAACCTTTATTTGGTCAAAGCATTTAAAAAAAATAAATAAATAAATAAAAAAAAATAAAATATATATATATATATATATATATATATATATATATATATATATATATATATATATATATATATAATTTTACTTAATTACATTTTTAAAATTATATATATTAAAATGATACATAAATTAATACGTAAAATTTTTTAATTAAGTAAATAAAAAAATGAGGAATAAATAAACAAACAAACACATAAATAAATGAAAAATAAAAAAGGAAAAAAGGATGAGTCAAAGTTGTAACCTCAATGTCGTATTTAAAACGTATTAAAAAAAACAGAAATATAAGTCAAAAATACATAAATGAATAAATACATTAAAAATCTAAAATTAAAAAAACAAATAATTAGAAGAAAAAAAAGAAAAAAAAGGGGAGAAAAAAAAGACAAACGGCCGAATTACGCGGCCGTCACTGATTGGTCGAGCCGTGCCCCGCGTGTGTCCCGGAAGTGAAAGCGGAGGACTGATGTGTGTCTGGAGTGCAGGAATCTGTCGGTAACAGTTCGTGTTCAGTTGGTGGTTTTCTGGCTCAGAAAATGGACACGTTAAACAAACTGAAGCAGTTTGACGCTTATCCCAAAACTCTGGAGGATTTCCGAGTGAAGACGTGGGGAGGAGCGACCGGTGAGAGGCTTTAATTCACCCACAGAGCAGCAGCCATTCAGACACACAGGCTGCTAGCTGCTGCGGCTAACAACAAGGCTAACTCAATCATTTCTCCTGTATGGTGTAAAAATATGTATAATTTACAGCGAGTTACCGTCTAAACATGATCGTCGTAACGCGGAGTAAAACTGGACGGCAACAGAAAAGACACATTTATCATGTCAAATCCAGTAATAGGGCAATAAAATGACAAGGCTGGTGATAAAACTGCAAATATGTACATTAACAGGAGATGTGTCATCAAAGAAACAGTAAGATATCATCTTTAATTGAGGCATTTCTACCACACAGTCTCTGTAAAGGATAGTAGCAGTTGGTTGGCTGGTTTTAGGTCATTTAACACTTAATATTCCTGAAGGCTGTTTAACAAACCCTGCTGTTCTAATTGTAGATGTTGGTGATATAGTTAAAATGTGGTTGGACGTTATTGATCCCTGGGGGGTAAATTCACATGTTACAACAGCACCAGGTCAGGATACAGTAAGAAAACAGAGTGACTATTTGGTTAAAACATTAATGTTATTGCAGTTGAATTAAATATATTTAAAATAAAGACATAAATTAGAGCTGTGACATAAGAAAACCTCTACACATAATATATATTATTATACCCTGGACTATGTTATTGAAAGTTGCAAATATTTGTGCAAATGATGTCTTAAGCAGCCATCATGCATGAGCTTTGTACTGTTGAGTGTAAGTATATAGACGTAGACACAAGTATAGTATGTGTAATAGTCAGGGTTGTAAATAATTAATTGATTCATCGCTGTCAAGAATGTAAGCGATTAAAAATGTGTTAATTGATAATAAGAGATGGTCAGGGACACATCGGAAAGTATTTTACAGTAACAGATTACAGACACTTGTTAAAACACAAAATACTGCTGTGAGAAAATGTATTTAATTAAAATACCACAAATTCATAATCAAAAAATTACAAGGAGACATTTTACGCCAGCTGATATCACATATAAGCCGTTTAGTTGCCTCAGTATTGGTTGAATTTTGTTGCCAGTTGTTAAAAAGTTTAAGACGGAGCTCTAATTTAAAATGAAGTCATTATTTTGTGTTATTTCATTTAAAATTCAATAACTTTACGTATATTTATCTGTTCTTTTAACTCATGCAGCCGATTGTATGTCTAACATGTCAGTAGTTAAAACAGTTTTCTAAAGGAAAAAAAGCCCAACATATTTTATATGTTATAAGTGATTAATTGATAATTGATTATCTATTATACTATCGATTAAAGAAATTACTTAAAATTTGCAGGATGTGTACTCAGCACATACTTTACCCTAGTAATATAATGCTATGAACTTCATATATACAAAAAACAGAAATAAAATAGAATGCGATAATCAAATGATTCTTTTCGACATCTGCTCAACTAAAAAACACTACAAAGTCGATACATTTAATGTTTAACTTTATCAGCTTCATTGAGTTTTGTAGAAATGTGCCAGCGACACGTTTCAAACGAGTCGTGACAGGAGCAACAAACGACTGTGAAAGTTAAAACACCTGTCTGGATCGTTCCACAGGTAAACAGGTACATTGTCAACAGCTGACAGTGTCACGATTGGGTGTAAACACGGGCAGTCGTTCACAAGCGAAGCTTCATAATTCAGTTAAACATGCAATTGTAAAAATAATATTACCTCTTGAGCTCAGGAACATTTTGTGTTTATATTTTTATGAACTTTTACACAGAATCCTAAATTTTGTAGACTTAGAATTGTTATAGAAACCATGGTACCATGGTAACACAATAATTACAATATAGTCTGAATATAATGATATTATCTAAAGAGGAAAGTTGTAGCATACAGTGAAAATATTGTTAGATATGTTATATATATATATATTTCCTGGCTATCAGATAGCAACTGGTTTCCATTTAAAAATGGCCGACTGTTGAAATTGACCTTTATAAATGTCAGAAATTGATGCTTTTCTTTGTTTATCTGGTTGTAAACTTAATATCTTTGGCAAAGTAAACAGTACTTTTAAAGAAAGCGTGAACTGAATCAGTAAATTGAGAAAACAATAACCCAGATTAATTGAAAGTTAAGATAAACATGAGTTGCAGCCCAAGATTTAACTGAAAACCTGGATTTTTCATCTTTTCAAAGCTGACTGTAAATTATCTGTAGATGTAGAACTGCAGCTTATTTGTAGGGTTAGTGGGTCAGAACCAAGGCTTCTCGTACTGAAGCCCATATGTGAACGTATCCTGATACAAATGAGTCAGGACTCCTTTTCTAAGAAGAATTGTGAAATATGCTGATGTAATTCTGATTTTAGATGAGAAGAAACAGGATATTGAGAAACCAAGGTGCTGCTGCTGTTGTATTATTGTACCAGACCAAACTGGATGAGATGTTTAGTTTAGTTTTAGCTTTATTGATAATGAAAATAATCATTAGTCACAACCCTCTTTTTGCTCCTTTTATTCCTTTACTGTTGAACATCATAACAAATGTATCTCAGAACAGTCGTCAGAGTCTTTTTCTCACTCTTGAATAAATTGGTGATTTAATTAAGTTTACAACGTTGGTTTGTTTGCTGACTTTGTTGACAACATCTAATATTATCATCAATCAATTTTATTGCCACAATTGACCACCTGAAACTCAAGCAGATGTTTTTGAATTGAAGTTTTCCTCAAACACAAGACGTCAGGCTTAATTAAATTGGTAAGATGTTGTCTTTTAAATGCTGAAGATCAAAATCTAAGGCACGTTTTCTTCCTCCTGTAACATGTCGCTGTGGAACTCGTTGTGATTTCTCCCTCTGTGTGTCTGCAGTGACGATCATCAGCGGTGTCATCATGTTCATCCTGTTCGTCTCTGAGCTGCAGTACTATCTCACGAAAGAGGTGAGTCCGTCCACATCACCTGATGATTTAACATCCTCCTCGAGTGGGCAGAATGCTCCGGGGGAAATTAAAATTGACTTTCACCACAGAGGAATTATAATGTGTGCCGCCAGAAAAAAAGAAGTTCTGCTTTCTGACTCTGAGTGCTGGAGCCGGACCGGCCAGCTGAACGAGCCGCCATTTTATACAGCTCGATTTGTTTATTCTACAACTTGCACGTATATGTATATACTGGTGACATTTCGTCCACTGACGAGCACACAGTGTATCTGCAGGTCTTGAATACAGTTCCCCTCAAAAGAATATCAATTAGTTTGACATTTAAAGTACAAATGTCTTAAATATTTAATTACCATCTGCTGTCGACAGTTAAATTAGTTTATTTCCATGTCGCCTGGTGCCGTCACTTTATAGAATTGGATTGTCAGAGTTTCAGTCGGCACCAGCAGACGTGTGGCGAACACCGTTACTACTGCAATCATTAAAAATTAATTGATTACTACATCCATCAATTTTCTGCCACTTATCTTGGGTCAGGTCACGTTAATTAATGATGTTATGAGGCGTAACAGATGTATAGACAGCTACAAAAACGTGATATGCATGTGAATGGTAAATGGCTGCATTTCCCATGTCTGTTAATTAATGTTGTAGGCTTTGATACAGGATTCGTTACACGTACCAGCACTTGAGGTGATTAACCATCTTCTTCTGAATCTAATTACATGATGCTGCTTGTAAAAGGCCGTTCGGGCTAAACATTAACTAGTTTTCAGGGTCGAGGGAAAACTTCCTGTCCAACCGGTCTGATGAGTCGTAACACAAGCAGCGAAACTCCTGAAGTCCCAGTATCATAACTGTAAAACCAAGACTAGTCTTCATTGTGTTGTATAGTAACAAGCTGCTCACTCACCTTTAAGCCTTTAATGTCCACAGGAGAATATTATGGTTACAGAAACTAAACTACTGGCTGAGCACAATCCATACATTTATTTTCAAAGCAATCAAAGTTTTCCTAAAACTCACATAAATTCTATTTTACAGCAAAGGTTACGCTTCTTTTCACGTTGCTTTGGTGTTTATTCTCGGCAGGTTCACCCTGAGCTGTACGTCGACACGTCGCGAGGAGACAAACTGAAAATCAACATCGACGTCATTTTCCCTCACATGCCCTGCGCCTGTATGTAGCCGCTGCTAACTGCTGTTACCTGCAAGTTCAAGCTGATAAAGCTAACATGCTAATGATGACACAGTTTATTAATCCCCTTCTCGCTCTCTCTTCAGATCTCAGTATAGATGCGATGGACGTGGCCGGGGAGCAGCAGCTGGACGTGGAACACAATCTGTTCAAACAGCGGCTGGATAAAGACCTCAAAGCCGTCACCCTCGAGGCAGAGAAACACGGTAAACGTGACGTATTTTAATTTACTCTGATATTTGACTTCCTGACACAGCTGACGGCAGACATTCAGGCACAAAATGGTGCTCCTTGGGACTTCCCTGATGTAGTCAGGTCGCTGCAGGTACCCGTGAGAGTTCAGTGATGCATCCATGAGGTCAAAACAACAGCAGCAACTGTTCAGTCCTCCTCCTTAGTGTTTGTGTAAAGAGGGGAGCTATCAGAACACTTTAAGTCTGACATTGTGAGAGATTCTAGGTGGAAAATTTATGCACATTTTGATTTACTAAAACAATGACGCTGGCCCTGCATGTCTTTGCCAGAGCATCTGTGTTTGAAGGTTTTAGACTGAACGGCTGGACTGAATCATGTGAGTCGATGACTTTGTGTTTCTCTGTATGTAGAACTCGGTAAGGCCGACGACGGTGAAACGTTTGACCCCAGCACGCTCGACCCAAACAGATGCGAAAGCTGCTACGGAGCCGAAACTGAAGACCTCAAGTAAGACTCACGAACAGGGTCTACTTTTTCCTTCCTCTGTGTTTTCTCTATAGTCTTGTGTTTTACTCATTGCTTCTACTTTGTGTGTGTGTGTCCTTTTCAGATGCTGTAACACCTGCGATGACGTGCGGGAGGCGTACCGGCGGCGAGGCTGGGCGTTCAAGAGCGCCGACACCATCGAGCAGTGTAAGAGGGAGGGCTTCACGCAGAAGATGCAGGAGCAGAAGAACGAAGGCTGCCAGGTTTACGGCTTCCTCGAGGTCAACAAGGTACCAGTTCTTATCTCTTGATTATTAATGTTATCTCAACAGTAACTGCCTGGTTTCTGTCTGGAGGACATTCACCAGGATTTGGAAAAAATAGTTTTTAGGAACAAGTGAAACTCTAAAACAAGTGAAAGTATAAAAATGCAGTCCGATGGGATTATTTATATTTACCCTTCTGCTCCTCTTTGTGTCTCAGGTGGCAGGAAATTTCCACTTCGCTCCGGGAAAAAGTTTCCAGCAGTCTCATGTTCACGGTAGGACACACACACACACACACACACACACACACAATGTTTTTGAGCACCCTGTCTTCGGTTCCCATGACAGATTTTATGTCCTGTATACTTGTTCTGTGATTAAACGCTGGATTCTACTGGTGTCCACTACTCGTGTACACTTTATGGGTTTTTTTGGAGACCTGTTTGGATGTCAGACTTTGCACTAAATCCCTAAATAAACCTTTAAATCTTGAAAAATGTGGCGAAAACCAGGAATTGTAGTCCGGGATGGTCATGCTGCATTTCATCTCTACACAGTTGATCTTCTTTGAATGAGACTCGGATCACAACCTGAGGTTAAATGAAATGAAAGGAATGAAACCTTCCTTTTCTATGGAATAAAAGTAAAACATCTGTTCTTTACTGATGAGCGGCTAATTGGAAATGATTACATTTAGAGTAGGCGTCAAGCAGCTGTTTAGAAATGCTTTGTCTGTCTATGATTCACAAATAATTCTGAGCAGAAAAATGTGGAGGAAATCTGTAAATGTCAGATTTTCACTGCTGTGCTATTTTTAACCATGAGAAAATGTTTATAACGCAGCTCAGAGGAGAAGAAATTCTCGCGTCTTCAGGTTGTTTCAGATCAGAATCACATCTCAGCTCACTTTCATGTGTTCCTGACTAAACTGATATATTACATCGAGTTTAACCTCACAACATTGAAAACAGAGGGTGTTCAGAAACGTTCAACTGTGAAATGTGTTAATGAGTCTGTGTTCATTCATCATCACTCACCACATCTCCATTAACAAACCATTAATCACAACTCAGGGCTGCACACAAATCTTGTCTGATTGCATGTTGAGGCTTTTTTCCAGCAACAATTAATTAATCAGTGTGCTTTCGATATGTTTTGGTGTTTGTGTCCTGTGTTGTAGACGCGGTTCTGTATCGTGCAGCTCTGCAGTCGGCTTCTCTGTTCAGCTCTCGGTTTTTATTCATCAACACTCAAATCAGGGTTGAGTCACAGGTTTTCTAAAGCAGGACTGGAGTCGATTAAATATTCACCATTAATGCTAGAATGGGTTTTCACTGAAAGACTGAAAACAAAGTTAGCCAGAAAAAGCGTTGTTCTATGATTTTGACTAAATAATCTTACCTCAGGTTTGAAGCTTCATCTCCAGACCTTCACGAGAAAATGAGGGTGACATCGGTTTTAAACATTAATGTCCTAAAAGAAATACAAAATACCAAATATATGCTTTTCTGTGACCTCAGTCACCAGGAAGATAAATGACACGACAGTCCTCTTATGTGTCATTCAGTTAAAGGACAGACACAAGGTTTTTTTAAGCTGATGCTTGCAGTGTTGTCCTGATTAATGTTCTGCTCTGTAAGAGCTCAGTGTTTCTGTCTACATGTGTTTTCTTTGCAAAGGAAACATTATATTCAGGCTGTGACGAGGCTCCGTGTCTCTACACCATCATCTTTGTTTTGTTTTGTTTTTAACATGTTATCAGCTGAAAACATCCCCAAACACTCGATTATGCTTTGGTCTAACTTTATAAAAGCTCCACATCCGAACATTTCACGCTTCAGTTTTGCACATCTACGTTTTTTTCTTTTTCTATAACCGCAACTTTTGTCTCACCATCTTGACTGGACTGTTTGATTTGACTGCCTGCAAAAATGTTTCGCTCGTCTGCACATTTAACCAGAGAAGGAAATTAACAGCAGCCAGCCATCAATTAAATCCATCTCTAGATAAATCTCTGTAACAGCCACTTCAGAAGGAAAACTGCTCCACTTGTTTGGTTTGCAGAAATCAGCTGATAAAATGCAGAATGTGCTTCAGGAAAACTAAAGTGGCTGGAGTAAGTTTCCTTCCCTGAACACAACATCGTCCTCTGAACTCTGGCTGTGTGATGACAGATAGAATAATCTGACTGGATGTATTTTGTTTGGCGTTTATATTTGAATGCTAACAGCAGAAACAAGAGACAAGACTCACGTGTTCTTAGAATAAATCTGCCTCATCCCTTTATTCCGGCCCGACGCTGCGCTGTGTGTTTGGGGCTGCACCATCACCAAAACCAAAACATTTTCTAAAGCTCATCTTCAAAAAAAAAAAATAATAATCCTCTTCGATGAGATATTCAGATATTCTAAATCAAATCGTAAATTCGAGCTGAGCTTTTAATACTTTGAAACCATATAAACCATGAGCACAACAGCCTGAGGGAAGTTATTAAAAGCTACGTGTTTGACTGTTCATGTTTTCATAGAGTAAATAAATAAAATAAAGTTAAAGAGGAACGTTTTGTCCGTGTTGTGCAGCCCCTCCTCCCACATCCTCCCATCCATCAACATGAAATGGTCTGTTGTCTGCGTGCATCTTTATAGTGACTCTTCTCTCTTCTTTCTGCAGTGCACGCTGTGGAAAGTAAGTCCATCTTTATTTGCAGTTTTTATTTTTATATATAAATGCCCTTCACAGAGGAGCAGCCTCGTCCCAGTATAGCCACCGCTTATATAAATATATATGTCTATGCGAGAGTCTTGCATGTGTACAGCTGTTTTTTTTTAATGTTATGTTAGAACGTTTTAATGGAGTTAGTTAGTTAAAGATGTCTCAAACTAAATGCTTCATGAGTGGGAGGTCAGAGGTCACCGTGAGAACAGATAACTCGTGTCACTTCTGGCTTCGGCTTTTTATTCTTCGCTGCCTTTCTTCTGCTAACTAACCAGACCGAACAGCTGAATCGATGAGCAGCAACCAATCACAAACTGATCAATAACTCACATTTCTGACCATCTGTTAAAGAACGCATGCATTTATTTCTTTGTTTGTTTTTTTGTTTGTGTATTTGAAGCATTAACCAGTGAAGTGATTTGTTTGTGATTGCAGTACACGACCTGCAGAGTTTCGGCTTAGACAACGTGAGTAACCCGACTGATGTTTTTGAGTTTGACAGATTTGTGGTTTTGTTTCTTACTTAAACAATTTGTTTGCTAGTTTTTCCCATTAACGTTTCATAGAACAATTCACATTACAAGTCCTGAATTATTGAAAGGAAAAGACTTGCTGCTGTTATCTGAGTCTGTTCAGTGCATCGAGTCTTCAGATGACAGTTTAATTATTCACAAGAACAAACGTCTGGGGATGAAGATGTTATTAATGGCACTGCAGAAGTTTGTCACCTTGTAATCTTCCTGTCTGTCGTCCTGCAGATAAACATGACCCATCTGATAAAACACCTGTCGTTCGGTAAAGATTACCCCGGCATCGTGAACCCTCTGGACGACACGGACGTCACAGCGCCACAAGGTCAGTCATTTCATGGTTTTAGTGAGGAAACGCATAACAGAACTTCGTAGAGCTGTGGGATCTGTCTTTGCCCACTACATGGTAGCGTTTCTAACCCTCAGGTGTTCATCTCCAAAACCCAAGACTGTTCACATCATTAATGATAAAGAAAAGCAGCAGATGTCAGAAACACTGAATTAGAGAGACGTACTGTGATAGAAGTGGAGAGTTTGGTCAGTTGTTTTGTCTTTGGATGTGGAGCTCTGAGAGACGTAGTTTCTGGTTCGGCTTCTGGTTTTGAAAGAGTTGAATTTAAGAGTTTCACCCAAATGGAACAAGAGATGTGACCCCTCCTGGTTTCACTCCATCGGCCTCATATTTAGACTAAACAGAGAGCTTCTGTCTGATGAACGGGACACGAGACTGAGCAGATAAACAGTTTGAATTTTCCTTCTTCAAGACAAGATTTGCTGTTTTGTATCCGTCTCTTGGAGCAGGACGACGGCAGCATCACAAAGTGTAACACATCCACTCTGAGAAGTGTTTGACAAAACTGAACTTTTATTGACAAAACTAAACAGATGGGGAAGCGGTTGTAGCATCGAGCAGACACAGAGCTGTAGTTGTAGTTATTGGAAGAGTCCCATAGCTGTACACTTGTGGTGTGGAGGTGGTGGAGGAAGTCGCTCCCCGTCCTCCTCAGCAGCGGATGCCCATACCGATGGCCATGAAGGTGCCAAACGTCCCGCCGCTCTGCATCATGGTCTTCCCTACTCCTCCCATCAGCTCCCTGCCACGCATGCCGATCCTAGAGACAGTTTTTAATTAGTGTCAGCTGAAGTTTACAGGCTCATACCTCATTCTGTCAGGAAGAAGTGACCTTCAGTGTCTCGAAAAGTAGATTTACAGTCTATAAAACATGTAAATGAATGTCAGGTTGATATGGCTGATCAATACTAGTTAGTTAAACATCCTGTTGAAGAACTGGGTTAGTAAGCGTTAATGTTCTTTGCCGTTCGTGGTCACATTAACCTGCTCTGTTTATGAACTTGAGGAAACAGCTGTTACGTTGCACAACTTCAGACCTATTAGTAGTTGAAAAAGATGTGAGATGTGGACAGTGAGTCGAGGTTTTGGTGGCTGCAAAGTGTCTCTTGCAGTGTTTTTTCAGATGGTTTCAGTTGTGTACAAGCTTTATCGTCCTCATCACTGCAAATTCCAAGAAGAGCAGGTGCAACATCTACTTCTGGATTGTAGGAAATGGACAGGAAGTAATCAAATCCTGACCACAACTCAGAGCAGGAGGCTGCAGAGAGGAAGGGAATGTTTTTTTCTCAGTGGAATCGAGGGTCTAATGTTGTTCACTGTACAGATTATAAAGCCCGCTGAGGCAATTTGCTTGTGATGTTTGGCTATATAATTAAACTGACAGTTTTTAAAGTAGAGTGGGAGAAACAGAACTAGTCCCTTTTTCTTTATTTGGCAGAAGGAGGAGAGTAAGTCATCTACCTCCATTCAAGTGGACAACAGTTCTGAACAATGTTCAGGGTGAAGATGACAAATTGGTTTCTGGAAAGTTGGCTGCGTCTTTCAGTATTAGGAATGTAACAAACAGGTTTGGAGGGGAATGAGCCTTCATGTGCACAATTTATTTTTAGAATGTTTTGGGGAAGTTACTGCTGATTAACTGGTTCTTACTGGCTCTAAAACATCAGCTGTTCTTAATGGAAACTAAATCTGACATTTTCAGTTTCATTACATATGCAGTTTCTGTAAGAGCAGGACAGTTTTGGGGTGAGTTCAGACTTACCTGAGACACGAAAACGTGCCAAACATGGCTCCGGCAGCCATTCCTACTGCAAACCCCATCATGAAGCCCATCTTGACCCGGTCAAAACAGTTGGGCTGGGTCTGGCCATATGGACCTACAGCCACCGGCATCTGCAGAGGAAAATACACAAGGGGACGTGTTAGACTATTGAACTCTTGGTGTTTTCCTTTCAGAGTGACACATTGTGTAATCTGATAGGAACAAAACGCTGTGCAGATCTAAAGGTTGCAGAACTGGTAGCCAGACCACATCGTTCACTCTGATTTATCACCTGCTCTGTTCACATGTACATAACAACAGAACTGCTGCCAAAATGTGGTCGTGAGAAGAAGCGACTGCTGAAGCTTCTTCACCAGAATTCAAGGAATCACTCTTAGTTTGTGACAGAATTCGAAATATGCTCAACTTATCGCCTGATCTTGTCAGACCTTTTGTTTTTACAGCTGATATTATTGCCAATATTGTGTTGTGAAGTAACAAAGAGGAGTTGTGGGATTCAGCTGCTCATGTTTCCTTCAAGTTAATCAAACCATGTCAGACGCTCAGTGAACACAGAAGACAAACACTTTGTCCAAAATCCATTCAGCTCACTGTGTACACTCTGTGCTTTCAATAAATAATTCATCACAAGATAAATTTAGGGCATTTAGATTTAGTTGGCATTAAGATAATCGTTCATCTTGCTTTCTAGATGTTATAAAACATGTTTGTCTGGCAGAGACCAGGACAAATATCATTTCATCTTGATTTTACTAGTTTTTCACTGACAGTGAAAATTGTGACGTAAAATTGAATCATCCGAAAAAAAAAATCATGAATTACATCACAATCACATTAACTGTAAATGGCGATATTTATTTCGGACCTCCTCCTGCAGACCTTTTTATGTTTTGCTATAATTTGACATCATTTGCTTTTTTGCCCTGCAGAGTAGAAGAGTTGTGTGATATTACATCCATTTTACAACTTGTTCTGATTCTTTTTAACTATATTTTGTCGTGTATTTAACTGAAATCATTTCTTGCTCGACGTTTGCTTCACAATGATGCACAATGTGAACTAGTCACTCATCAAGTGTGAAAGGTGTTGAGTAAGTTAGCTTCCTGTCAGTCGTTTGACCTTTTGTACCTGATGTTAGCTTGCTGTCTGACATTAAACATTAACGTGTTATTAAATCAATTTCTACAGGCTGTTTATAACCCAAGCTAACTAACTATAAGCATCGCCTTAGCAATAAGATCTTGGAGTTAAGCTGCTGATTAACGTTAATGATTAAGCTGTGTGGCTAAATGTGTAACGTGAGGCAAGTTAGTTAGCATTAGCTCGTAAGCTAGGCTAACGTCTGTGAGCACATTTCACAGACGAAACACACAGCTGCTTGTTTTTAACGCGGTTTCTTTAAACGGTAACTTACAAAAGCAAACATTAAAATCAATTCTGTAAATTAACTTTATTTTAATCCTAGCACGTAGGTTGTTGTGCTAGCTTAGCATGCTAGCTAACAGGCTAACGTCAGCCGTTGGCCTTGACAGATAAACACGTCACGTTCAGTCTCTTCTTCTTCGACGGTTTCGTCTCAGACCGATCTTACCTTCAGATACGAGTGTGTGAGGTAAACCTGGTTATCTTGAGTTTCTCCCGACTGGAGGGTGATCGTGTGTTTTATTAGCACAGCTTCGGGTTTAAATGTCTTTTCTAGCAGACCTCCATAACCGGATAGAGGAAGGAGAGAAAGACAGAGGAAGGCAGATAAAAGAGGAGCGATCACCGGCAGGAGGAGGCGAACAGCGCCCCCCTGTGGTGCATGTCGGTACTACAACCATCATTTAAAAAGAGTGTGGACACTAAAACATAAACAAAACAGAATGTGATGATATTTTAATCCTTTTTGACATAAACTCAACTGAAACTCTGCGCAGCACAGGTCAAACTATTATATTTTTATTAAGTTGTTTTTAAATTTACAGCATTAATCAGACACTTTTGGGATGCAGTATCTTGCCCGAGGAGACTTCAACATGCAGACCAAGGGGATTCGAACTAGCAACCTTCTGATAACAAGACGCTGGCTCCACCTCTGAGCCACAGGCGCCCTATTTTTAACATTAACACAGACAACAGCAAGTTCTTCGTGTGTGAATTTACTCTGCAATAAGAGCGACTCTGATTCTGAAAACAATAAATGAAATGTGTTTTTTTTTTAATGCCAACCAACCCAACCTTTTGGACTGTCGGTTGTAGTAATATTTACATTTTATTTGTTAAATATATTCAAAGTTAAACCCAACATCGAGCCTCAGTTAACCCACATAAATACAAAAACAAACAAACTGTACATCATTTATCTGATCTATTTACTGCTGTTTCTTTACCAACTGTTTCGTCTGAGATGATTAACAACATGTTGATCTCAAACGTCTCCTTTCTGTCTCCACAGCGTCGATGATGTACCAGTACTTTGTGAAAATTGTCCCCACCATCTACGTGAAAACCGACGGAGAGGTGAGTCCTCTTTCAGTCCAGACCTAAACTAGTTCAGCGCGGTACGGTTGGTATTTTGCATAATCGAGATCTCCAGGAATCCATACGATCATAACAACTCAAAATAAGTCAGTAAAGATACAGACGTGTGTCGTATTCTGACGTGATGACGTACGTGCAGGATGTAACTGTGATCTCTTTGATGTCAAAGGGTCAAATTGTCAAAGAAAAAGTGTTGCACTGAAACATTTTCTTTTGTAGATTTGTTTTAATGAGCAAAAAACACTTAAAACATGTACTGTATCATAAAGCAAACGTCCTCTCATCCGTCTAAAACTGTTTTGTTGGCATTTATTTCTCACAGGTGGTGAAAACAAACCAGTTCTCCGTCACCAGGCACGAAAAAGTGGCCAACGGGCTTATAGGAGACCAGGGGCTGCCGGGAGTGTTCGTATTATACGAGCTGTCGCCCATGATGGTTAAATTCACAGAGAAACACAGGTAGGACACCTGGTTTACAATGAACTAATGGTTTTTAAAAGACTTTAAGACTTTTTACTGTTTCATCGATACAAGAAGAACGTGAGCTTCATTAAATGTTGCTGCTAATTGAATCCCTCCGTCTCTTTCTGTTCAGATCGTTCACACACTTCTTAACAGGAGTGTGTGCCATTATCGGAGGTGTATTCACAGGTGAGTCCCTCTACGTCACCAGGTCATGTAGCAAAATGTAACTGTTAGATGAAGAGAGTGAAATCTGACTTGTACCGTCTGCTCGTCCTCCTGCAGTGGCCGGTCTGATCGACTCGCTCATCTACCACTCTGCTCGGGTCATCCAGAAGAAGATAGAGCTGGGCAAGGCGTCCTAACAGCGCCCCCTGCTGGCCTCCAACGGTGCAACACAGACCAAGACACGGACGCAGAGACAGAAAGCAGACGGACGGACAAATGGACGGAGAAGTTTGACAGCAGAAGCAAACAGTTTGTTTTCCTTCGGTCTTTCTGTCTTCTGTCAGATCGAGTGAGAGACAAACGGAGGGAGGACGGAGAGGTTTTTAAATCGGCCAAAGTTTTTAATTCCTCCGTCTCCGTTGTCATCGTTGGAAAAAGCTCCGGAGAGGAATTTCACAGTCCACTGTTTGATTTGATGCCAACAGGACGGAGTCAGAATCAGACATCCGACATCGACGAGAGACTTTTTTTTATGAGACTGAACTCGAGCGGAGACGAGGACGCCGCATCGAGTCTGGAACGGTTCTTCATGGAGGAGGAAGAAAACTTCCTTCTCTCTCTCTCCTGCTTCAGTCAACGATCGCTGCGCTGAATGTTCGTTAGTAGATCTGTGGTCGAGACTTTGTTCCTGAGGATGAGACGGCACGGAGGCTTTTTAAAGGAAGATGTCACCCAAAATCTTTAGTTTTCTTATCAGCTACTGCCTGAAGAAAAGATGTTTGCACAGAAAGTCGGATACGACTTCAGATGCTTTTGTTGTGATCTCAATATAACAAATGTATTCAGATTGAAATGTGTTCTTCTCTTTGGAGGTTTCTAAGGACGAGGCTGATGATGTTTTTGTCAGGAGCGGCTCATGAACGCACCGCTGAGGTCGTCACCGTTTACCAGTTTCACTCTGACGACAACTGTTTCCCGTCAACAACAGCGGCGTGTTTATAAGTCTTTCCTCTCCGCACCACATGTCCATAAAACTTGTGTTAAGAAGCTAAGTTAGTGAGTGATAAGAGACATTCTGGGTGACGTGTTCCTCTAAAGATTTGAGCTGATTTTTTGTGTCCTCGGTTGATTTAAAGCCACTATGTGTGGGTCTGTAAAACAACGATGAAGATGAAGTCTGGTTGTGTTGTTTTCAGCCGGCTCATCTTCACGTCTCGTGCGTGAACTTCTGTCCGTCTGGTCGACAGTGTTAGACGAGTCCTTCACATCGTGGCTTTAAAGAAATGACATATTAAGACTGAATCAATGACAAAGTGAACTGGTGTAATCAGAAGTGGAGAGTCGCGTATTTAAGAAGCCAAATTCCTTCAGTGTTTCAGCGTAAAACCGACGAGCAGCCGCCAAAATTTGCTCCAACGTCATCTCGCTGTGTCGAACTCAGAATAATCTCTGCAGCTTCCTGTGATTTAGTTCCTCCCCTCTCTCTCCTCGGCACCTCCCTCACTTTCACCATGTTTTATGAATCGATTGAAAATAGTTGCGAGTTCAGGCGCTGTTTTAGGGGAAATTAAACCCTCTTGACGCAAAAATGCAGCCGAGTCGACCAGTAACGCTTCTGCAAACCACAGATACACCCGAGGTCGACATTGGCACCAAATGTGGTGTCTCACGTTCATATTATATGTTTTATTAACTGACTTTCACATCAGAAGGTGGAGAGGACGGAGGCCAACAGGGACAGCTGCAGTTTGAGTCACAGCTGAAGATATTTTAAAGCATTTGCAGCATAGAAAGCATTTTTTTTTTATTCAGGCTCTCTGCAGACATTTCCATACGTAATCCTGACCAAGTGTTTTTCGTGCCTAAACCTCAGCAGCAAAATAGAAAATTAAACATAAAAAAATTAATGTGCAATTGTAAAATAAAGAACTGTCAGCCTCGCAGACATCTGTGGTTTTGCAGAAATATACGTGGAGAGCGTATATTTATGGCGACCGGGTTGGAAAATCAAACTCTTGGTATGATTTCGCTCAGTTGTCAGTTCAGGAGTGTAAATACTGTACAGACACTTCCACCACTGCCTCACAGGAAGGAGGGAACCGACTGAACACTAACTGACGCCCAGCAGACGGAGCGTCGCACCGCTGTGTCAACATTACAAACACATTCAGATTAATTAGATGAGATTTTATTTTATTTTTATTATCGGGTGAAGGGCTTCTGCTTCTGTTCTGTTTGTTTTCTTCCTTTGGGATAAATCACACCGCCCTCTTTTGTGTTTTTTTAGACTGCTGGTAAAAGACGTGCTCCTGTTTTCTTTTTCTTTATCTGGTTTGTGGGTGTCGGGAATCTTTAAAGGAGCGTTGCTTGAGATAATGATCCTCCTCCTGTGGCCGTGTGAGTCCCGTTTTTAAAAGTGTTACTCTGATGGGTTAATGACAGGGAGGCGGCAGGAAGCTCCCGACCACAAGAAGACGGCGTGTTGTGGGTTTGATTCTGAACTTTATTCCTGACTCACGTGTTGAGTCACCACACGAGACCCAGATGTTTTCCGCCGGTTTGATCTTCGCCTCTGTGTGTATTTTCAGCCCGTCAGGAGAGTTCGACAGACAGAAACAGACGAGATGTTGGTTTCCTGAAAGTGCCGCGCTGATGTTTGGCTCATTAACTACATATCAGACGTCAGTTATTTCGCTGACGAGCATTTTAAAAGTCAGATGCTGATGTTTTTGGATTGGAAATCGGAAATTTCCAGAGTCTGCTGCCAAATAAGTCTCACTGGACTCTGAACTCGTCAGATGGTTCATGATGTTTCTCTCACATTCAGTCCGCACGTCAGTCTGCTTCATGATGTATTGATCCATAATCTTTATTATTTATCAGCTGATCATCTGGTCCGAGGTGACGCCTGGAACATGTCCTGCTTTGTTCAATCAGCTTTCCAAATCTCAAATATATTCAGCTCACAGAGAGATATAAACAAGATGTAAGAAAAGAGGAGCTGGAGGAGAGAATGTCAACTATAAAAAATAAGGCTGCGATTAATATCACAAGTTATTGTTACGTCTATAAAAAGGACGTCTTCAAATTGCTTCTTTTGTCCAAAAAGAAAAGCAGCAGGTCCTCGTGTTTAAGAAGCTGGACTGGTGCTTCAGAATATGACTGAATCGATCAATTGACTGTCAAAACAGCTGCTGATATTGATCAGCTTGTGGACTGATTTTAATAGCTGCAGCTCTGATGGAAACAGCTTGTAAACTCAAGTTTGAGGCAGTTGTCCTCCACATAATGATGCTTTTTCCTTCCTCATTAGATTATATTACTTTGGAGGAACTATTACCAAATCAAAATATGTTTCCTGCTCGTATTGTAGTTTGTTGAACATGATAAAGAACCTTGTGGACAGTTCTCCATGTTTACTTACTGATTATCTTCTCTGCTTGTGTCTCAGATCTCACATGTTAGTTTTCTGTGAAGCCACTTGAATGTTGGGAGGCTCTGCTGAACCACGTGACAGCTTCACTTCATCAGTCAGAATCAACGCACAGTGATCAGCTGTCGGTCGATCACGTTCTCTGTGTTTGTCTGTTTCTGTCTGTCTTTAACTCAATGAATGAAACGTGTCACTTCCTGCCCCGCTGGATGATTTCCTCCCCGAGGCGATGTTTATTTATCGAAGGTCTCACAGTTTGTCGCTCGAAGCACAAAATCTCCTCTTGTTTTTTACGGTTTTAACGAAACTAAACTCCTGTTTGGCCTCCTCTCCGTCTCCGCTCCCTCTCGTTTGTGTTTGCAGTCGTGAATCTGCGGCTCAGACTGAAGCTTGTGAGACTGTCGCAGAGTTTTACAGCTGCGAAGACAAAAAGTCGATTGATGGCGAATACGGAACCTGTCCGATGTTTCTTCTCTTCGTGTTTTAGATCTGACGGTCTGATGGTGACGAGTCGGGTGTCGATGGTCGATTGTTGCACCTTTTAACATCTAAATCAGGGGCAGGGGTCGTGTGTGTGTGTGTGTGTGTGTGTGTGTGTGCGTGTGCGTGTGTGTGTGTTCTGATGCCACTTGCCATGTGTGTGTGAGTGTGTGTGAGAGAAATGTATTTATATTTTGATTGTCCTCAAACAGTTTTTAAAATGACAGATAATAAATGTTAAATACACCAGCCTCCTTCCGTCTCACTGCTCCTTACTGTTCATTTAAAGATGGAATCTTAACTAATTAGATGAAGAAACTTGATTTGAGTGACTCTTTGTTTTGTTTTGTTTTGTTTACAAGCTGAACTGAGTGTCGCGTGTTCGTCCGTCGTGACTCAGATGAAGCTGATTAGCATCAGTCTGGGTGGATGTTTGACTCAGTGATGAGAGAGATGAAGGAAACTGGATTCATCAAAGAAAATGTCAGGAAGGACACGAAGTATCACCAGTAAAAGAACCTCATTAAAGGAAAGGTTCACTCAAAACTGAGAAGTTCAGTCTCTCCTCCAGATTCTCTTTCATGCTCGTAGGAAATAGGATGAAGTTTGGATGAACAACTGCTGCCTCATCCAGCATCTTCCTTTATTTCACTTTCCTGAGAAGAACAATGAAACATCAGATGTCAGAGATCTGAGGTGTCTCCTGTCTGACCTTTGACCCCAAACACATCTGTGGCTGTGTCTCAGTTCAGGGTCTGCGTCCTCTGAAGGACCCGGCCTTTTTTGTTAACCTGGTCAGCCGTTGTTAAATGTGACGGTCTCGCCTTTGGAGCGTTTCCTGGTTGTGTCACCAGATGTTTTACCCTTACGTCACGATTTCTGCCGCCCAGGCCCGCGAAAGTGACGATCTGCGCCACGCGATGTCGCCATTTTCTCTCTTTCTTTCTTCTTTTTCGGGCGTGCAAAGAATCTTGGGATATGTGAGGCCACGAAGGATCGTAGTGCTGCATCCTCCAAAAACAGAAGAAGGAGCGTTTGGAGGAGCCTTCGCACGGCGTTGTGACGTAATTGGTCTTCAGATGCTCCTCCGAAGGATGCAGATCCTGAACTGAGACACAACGACCATGTCTTCTCAGTTTAACTCTCTGAAGCAGCAGATTGATTTCCTCTCATTGTTCCTCAAATCAAATTCAAACTCAAGAAGAAATCTATGAAACCAGAGAAACAAACATGTTTTTCTTCAGTGTCACATTCTGTTAAATCAAAACAAAACTCATACGGTCATATAAATCATCCCTTGTATAATTTAAATATGCAGATTCTAAAGAGTAGAAGTTCACCTGTTGGCCACTAGATGGCGACGTGGACTTCAAAATGTTTTTTTACTGTTGTCCTCACACACACACACACACAGGAAGTTACTCAAGCCGGCTATAATTTCATTGAGATGATCTGTTCCCTGTGTGTGTGTGTGTGTGTGTGTGTGTGTGTGTGTCAGAGCCACGCAAGGCTGAGCAGTCCAACATTATGGTCCACAGAGAGTTTGATGCTGGAAATATAATTATCTGTCTGGGGCGTAGTGCTGTGTGTGTGTGTGTGTGTGTGTGTGTGTGTGTGTCATGTTACGTCCTCATCATCATCATCTTCATCAGGGTCGTGATGGACGATCTCTGTCACCTCAGACGGGTCGTATTATTGATATTTATCTATCGGCGTCTTACTGAAATATAAGAACGATGATGTTTTCAACAAAATGTCGACGAACAAAGACGAATAAAATCACTCGTTAGACGTCATCAGAGAGTCGCTGTGTTGCATCCATGATTTCAACCGTTTGGTGCTTTTACTCCTCATTTTAATCAGACGTATACGAAGTCACTGTATGATCGAGGTATCAACGCAATTCTTTAGCTGTACGATAACAAATCAACTCTGACCAAGACGAGACAAAAGAAGAACCTGCCGTGGAGGGAAGCGAGCGAGAAAGTCAGACTACCTTGTAAGTTTTGGGAAAACGTTTCAGCGCAGCACATCTCTCAAAGCTCCACTCCAGCGATGACCTCCTTAGAGTTGTCTGCTTGTCGTCTGGCCGTCATTTCGAGTTCATTCTGATGTGGTACGCTAATTTTTTCTTCACGTTTTCTTCACTTCTGCCTCCTGCTGGTCTGGAGCGGTATTTCCTCCTCGGGGAACATTGGAGCCAGCTGATCGCACGCTTCATATGTAAAATATTTCATCTTCCAGGTAACGTGAGACTGTTCAACACGTCCTGATGTAGAAAGTTTCCCTCTGACGCGAAGAGAAGAAACTTCAGTCCCAGTCGCCAGCGTGTCGGTGAGTAAGACATCCTGAAAACTGTGAAAAAAAATATTTCAGGGAAAATTTGATGAAACATTCACGAACACGAGCCAAAAAACAAATCATGTGGGTTTTGGTGCCGGTCCAGGAAACCTTCCTGATACAGCGGGTTTCTCATGAACTCCGGTCCTCAGCTGACTGTGAACCTTCCACACCCGACGATCCGTTATCGTTAGTCTGACGCAGAAATATTCAAGAGTTCAGCTTTCATTTGATGTGAGAGTTACAGTTGCAGGATCACCTCGTCGTTGTTGTTGTGCCGGGATGTAAAGCTCCTCCACACCCAGCACATCTGCACATCTGCACATCTGAACATCTGCTTTTCAGGCGTCGTTGAGGTCGGGGAGGTCAAACTCGGCCCCCCTGCTGTGGAGGCTCACCTACATCTGGTGGCACTGTGGACGTGAAACCACCCGAATGGTTCAGAGATAAACCGTCAGGCTCAGGTTGTAATTTGACGACAGAAGAGTGTGAGGCTGAGGGGGCTCGGCTGGAGGATTTAAAGCTCCAGGGGTGGACTTGAGGTCGGAGATGTGTCGGGTGTAGAGTTAGGGTTGAGACTTAATTTGAGGTTGAGCGTGCAGGATTTAGACTTTAGGTCACGGTTGAAGCGAAGAGTTTAAATTGAGGTTTGAGGTTTTACGCTTATGTTGCAGTGATTCAGCTCAATAACACACGAAGAGACTCCTGAGACGTCGAGCTGCTCGTTTTTTTAAACGTTTGTGATTCATCTGGTGATTATCTCAGTTTTGCAGTTTTGAGCCGAATCGTCCCGAGAGGCAAATAATGTGAGCGGCAAGTCAGAGATGTTGCACCTCATCACAGAACATGTAGAACACGAGCAGCACCGGGCCCAGGTGGTCCCGGTCGGACTAACGACACAACTCCTGTGATGACCTGCAGGACGATGAGCAGCCGTAGAAACAGAACTCGCTTCCACCTGGTATCAACATCTAATTTGTGTCTGGATGTCTCATCTGGATCAGGAAATACGTTTGTGCAGATTTTGTTATTTGGGCAGAGCTGTGTTGGCGCCGGGACTTATGCTATGCTAACCGGCTGCATGTCTGGTGCTCAGTCGGGGTGATGAAACTCATTTTCTGACTCCAACCAGACAAAAACAAAGACGGCAGTTTCTCTTTTTTACTTGGAATAACAGGAAGAGGACGAGACTACAAATCCAACCAGCGATAACAGCTTCTGACCTTTTTACGACACTGTCGGGCACAATATCAGTTCCAGTTTTCCTTCAGTTCTTTCAGTTTGACAGTTGATTGTTCTGAGTTTCGTTCTGACCCGGTCGGACCTGCAGAGGTGTCAGCTGTCACACTGTGTGGATGTTTCCACTGAGGAGGCAACAGAAACAGACGAAGGACGAGAAGAACAACATCACTCCTTTATCATTTTATCATCATTTGTCATCATGCTGTGAATCACAAAACCTGGACAGTAACAACACCGAGGACACATCACCATATGACAGACACTTTCCTTTTAATCTCACACACACACACACACACACACACACACACACACACACACCAGCAGACACACACCCTGATATGGATGTGTTATCACATGAAGGAGACCTCTAACCAACAAAAACACACATTTAATATCATCAGAGACGTTTTCTGTTGAAATTCATGAGAATATCTGATATCTGAGGGTGTGTGTCTGCTGGTGTGTGTGTGTGTGTGTGTGTGTGTGTGTGTGTGTGTGTGTGTGTGTGTTGCTGAACTGAGTCTGTCTGGAAATGATTATAAAAACAAACTCTTCCTCCAGTTTTCTGTCTGCTGCGACGTTCAGTAATCAGATTTCTGCTCTGATCCGTGGAACATTAGATTTTAACCGACCAGAGAAATATGCTATTATGTTAGCATGCTAGCTAGCTCCCCCGCTAATGTAGGAGGAAAAGTGTTATCAGACAATCTACACGCTGAACTGCTGTCAGACTTGCATTATGCTGATGACTGTTTCAGAGGCTTGTTGTTGTAGAATAACATGTTTGTCTGTGTTCATGGTGCTGTTCCTGTGATCCGTCCAGATGTTTAAACATCATTAGTTTGTTTCTGTTGTCTTTTAAAAAACAACCGCCTGAAATAATCCTGAACAAACGTGTCCAGTAACTTCACAAATGTCCTTTTTTTTTGTTTGTTTTTACTGATGTTACGTCGCCGTCAGGTCAGAGGATGAGAGGACAAACAAAGTAAAAGGAAAACCAGCCCACCGGCACCAGCAGGACTTTATATCACCGGGCCTGAGTGTCGAGTTGGATCAGGTTTGGACCTCCACACACACACACACACACACATACACACACACACACACGCACACACACACACGGGGAGAAAGAGGACGACACCTGAGTGAAAACACAACACAAACACACCGACAACACCAGAACTGTAACACTGAAGCTGCGTGTTCTCGTCCAGGTTAAATATGGCCGACGTGCTACTGATGCTGCTCCGTCCTCGTCCATCTGGTCCACGACTAGATGGAACGCACCTCTGTGTTTCTACAGTGGACCAGAAGGGACAAACTAGAGCAGTGACTCCACACTTGGCCTTTAAGTTCAGATGGTCCCTGATGGAGCTGAGTGTGATGCTGCGTCCTCTTCATTTCCAGGCACCAGCTCCCAGTGCGAGTTTTCATTTCCTGTCATCGTGGTGGACTCCCATCAGGCATCGCTCCAGATTCCCGTTGTGCAACATTAAAAACACAAAAAACACACAGAACAGAATGACGGCAAATATTTAAGAAGGAACGCCAACAACGACTGCAGCCAAACACCGACAACCACCACGTCCCCTCGGAGCCTCTAACGTCCTGTACACACTCTCAGTTCATCAGAGCTCTGATGTCGCTGGGAAAGAACAACAAACATCTGGTGAAATGTTTCGGTGTTAGTTGGAAAAGGGCCGGAGTGAGTGAATTCCCCCTCGCTGAAGCCTCCGTCCAGCTTCCAGCAGGCTGATGTACTTACTGGCACAAGTGTGTAAACAGATGAGATAAGATATGATGTTACTGCGGAACAACTCCCACCTCTGATCGCACCGACCCGAGGATGTTCTGTCTTTCCTCGGAGCTTCTCCGCCCGCCATCAACCGGCTCGAGGTTTGTGGAGTTACATCGTCTGAGTGAGAGGAAACGAGTCCTGGATGAGTTTCTGTTGCTCAACAACCAAATTATGAAGTCAAACGAGGCGTGTCGGACGTGTCGAGTTTAATCTCAACTTTAAGTAGTTTTGACATCAAGTTGTGAAACACTGGAATTGTCCTTTAATGACCCTTTAAGTAGAAACAGTTCTGTTCTCACTGGTGCCTGTCTCATGTTTTTGTGTCCTGTTTTTGTTATTATGAAAGTCGTTCTCTTCATGTGCCATGTTTTGTTTCACTTCCTGTCTTTGTCTGTTTCCCGCCTCTGTGATTGTTGATTTATTTCACCTGCTTCTGATTATAAATGTTGGAACGGTCGTTTGGTGTGTTTTCCTCCTTCAGCTGCTGAATGTGTTCCTCAACACTTTACCGGTTAATACTTACTTTAGTTTATGTTTTCATGTATTTGCCTTGTATATTCAGCTCTGCTCATGATCAAATATCCCTGTTTGTTTCTTTCATCTTCCTGCCTGGAGCCTTACATTTGAGTCCTTTCTGCAAAAAAACAGACAGTTTGTAGATGCAAAAAGAACAAATAAAGGTAATATTTTCCAAAGGTTTTGAGCTTTGTAGGTTCATAAATAACAACAACAAATAAAACATAAAGAGCTCGAAGACAAGTGCAGATTGAAAGCATCCATATTCCATAAAGTCCAGTCCAAAACAATGGTTTTATTTATCTGTGTACAATGCTGACGGTTGTTTTAGCTTCTGATGAGGTGTGTTAGCATGTTAGCTAGTAAGGTGGCTAAAGCAGTGTTAGCATTATCAATATTTGGTAGGTAGCATTAGCAACATTATTTAAAATGTGCCTTTGAACTCTGGCTACCTGTCAAAGTTAACTAATGCTGCTAACGCTACCATTCAAAATGAGTTAATCTTGCTAATGCTACGTATAGAAGTCAACTAATGTTGCTAACGCTACTAATCAAAGTTAACCAATGTTGCTAATGCTACTTAGCAAAGTTATCTAATGTTGCCAGCAGCTCTGTTACAATGCTAACTAGCTAATGCTACAGGTGTAATATTTGAAGCTAAGGGGAATGTCAACAGTTTTGCACATATTTGATCATTAAAGATGAGAAATTCTGAACAAATTGAATCTTTGACTTCCGTCATGATTAAGCTTTAATTATCCTGTAGGAGAACATGAATGTCTGAACCAAAGTGTTGGACCGACCCGCTCCTGTAACACCGGTCATCTGTTTCATAGTGAATCTAAAAAAATCTGGATTCATGGAGAAAATCTGACTCCAGTCCAGTTCTGACCTGAGCTTTGAGCGACCCACGCAAAGATTCCTGAGGTTTTAAAGGGTTTACATACTTTCCCTTTATATCAGCTGTGTGTGTGTGTGTGTGTGTGTGTGTGTTGGCGCTGTTTTCATACACTTATCCACTGACTTCCTGTCTCTGGATTATGATGCCATCAGTGCGAGCCGCCGCTCTATCAGCTGGGATATACCAGCTACGGATGTTAGCTTTGGGATTTAGACACACACACACACACACACACACACACACACACACACACACACACACACCCTCTGGCTCTCTCTCTCTGTGGCTTGCTGGTAGAGAAAGGAAAAAGGCGTAGTCGGTGGTTCTGCTGACCAGATGTGATGTTTGGTTTGTGAATCAGAACTGAAAGTGGGCAACACTGAACCCGTTACACAGAGAAAACTCTTACATAAAAGTCTTAACTCGCTCCGTGTGTGTGTGTGTCTGTGCCAGTAATCGGTCAACTATCTGAACTCTGGGTGTGTCGGTTCTGTAGGCGGTGACCTGCCCCAAAAATAAGCACCAATTTGGGTCCAAAGAACGTCTAAACATGGAGGTTTAAAACCGGACAGTGGACAGATTCTGATGTCCGGGATGCAGATCGTCTCTCTGGAACGTAAATGATTGTGTTTCAGTGTGAAGCAGCTCAGAGCGACGCGAATAAACACAGTGATTAGATGATGTTAAACAACATGGAGATGAGCAGGTTCTGTACTGACAGGGTGTTTCTTCTGGTCGGGTACCAGCACAGCAAACTGAACATCTTTGTGTTCTGGATCTTTGGGAAACGCCTCAACGAGTTTCTGACATTTTATAAAACCAAACAACTAATTGATTCATTGAGGAAATTATCCACAGACGTCCCTGATTTACTGCGTCCTGAGGAAAAACACCCCAAAACCCCAAACATTAAGTTTTTACTGCTGTTATTAGTTTGTTTCTACCGTAAAATTCTGCTCAAAGGCACAAAAGTTCTGTGAATCAGCTGAGTCCGGTGTGTCTGATTGGCCTCAGTTTACTGCGACACCTCGTCCGTCCAACAGATCGACGCTTGAATCTCGATGTCACAGCTGATTTCATTCGGCCCGTCAGCCGGCGCTGAATTTTCTTTGGACCCTTTGAAACATGAAGTTGAAATCCTGACAGTCGAGTTATGGCAGTTTAAACCACAGATGAACCATAAATCTGATCTATACGGTACAAAAATGAATGTTTGGATAGAACACAGGGAACAGAAGTGGGCTAAAGTTCTGGACGTGGTGACTGAGCGATGAACTTCCTGTCCTGATTTCCTTTGCCAACCAGATGCAGACAGTTTTTCAGATAATGACCGTACTTCCCTCAGCTGGATTTGACTCATCGTGCCGTCTGAAGCTGCTTCACTTCCTCCGCAGCAAAATGGAAAAAAAAAAATCAAACGCGAACCAAAAAACGCACCAAAAAAAAAAAAAAAAAAAAAAAAAACACAGCCCGCCCGAACTTCTAGTTCCGATTGATCCAGGAGTGAGTCTGCCTCTGATCCACGCTGACTCACTCCGGTGCTGCTCAGGCTCATGGAAATATAACTTCCACAAAGAGAAGCAGCAGATGAATCATCACACAAAACTACTACTCAGCCTCGTGGAGCAGAGCGGTGGTTTGGCAAAGTCGAGCACATTTGTTAAAAACATTCCTTTGACTTTATTTTCCCTCCGTCAGTCAAAAAGTATGTTAACGAACCTGCAGCTCGGTCTCGGTGAAGCAGTGAAGCCACGACATAAATGCAGCTGGATGCATTTTTTTTGTTTTGTTTGCAGGTGGTTTAACATGAAGTCACTGCAGATCTGCAGCGCTGAGGGCTTTTTTATAAGAAGTGTGTGCAAAGTGAACAACATGGCAAAAACGTTGTAGCTCACTTTACTGTCTGCTAGCTAGTCGTGGAGATACGGGTCCTGTTGTGCACTTCGGACCTGATCTTGCTGTCGCCTCGGATCAGATGAACAAAATATCAGCTCCAGTTTCTGACAGTCAGGGAGACACACAGTCCTCCTGTTTCTCCCTCCTGCCGTCGTCCTTTAATTCGTCTATTTGTACGCGGCGTCTTTGAAAGTTACGTATTGTGGCCGAGGTACAATCACAACCTCGGATCGTTTCCCAGCCAGAGGCGATCGTGGAAAGACAAATTCAGACCGTTGATGTGTTTGATGAATGTTTTACAATGAGTTAAAGAAATCATATTATATTTTTGTTTCCTTTATTGAGTTATGAAGCATTTCTGTGCATGTAAAAGTTCTGCAAAGTGAAAAAGTTCAACGTCGAAGTGAGAAAACACTCCTTCACCGCCTGAAACAGCTGGTTTAGAGTCGAGCCTTTAATTCTGTGACTAACGTGTGTCCCTATGTAACAGGATTTTATAAATATACATAATTATGTATATATTATAAAACATAAAGCCTCCAGGCATCAGCAGACGTACAGCTGCTACTGCTGCAGCAGTTTTTTTTTGTTTTGTTTTTTTTTTAATTAAAGTATGTAAACTTATTCTACTAGGACCCCCAAATAAATATATGATCCTGAGATTTAGCATTAAACAATATCAAGATCATCCCAGCTCAGTGAAATAGAGAAACTTAAATGCAGAGGTTGATTTTTACAGGAAAGTTGGTGTAAAATTATTTCCTTTCTTGGTGTTCTGGGAGTTTATTTTGGTTATGTACAGAGTTTTTTTTTTTTGTTTTTTTTAAAGATGGCGGTGGCTGGTTAGCATGCTAACTGCCAGTAGAATAGCTGATAGCTAGCTAGCTCTTTGACGTAACGTCAACACTGCTGTCAATCATATAAGTACATTTTGTGTACTTGAGTGTTTTAAACTGTGATTCTGTCCGTTTCTCACATAATACACTTTTTTAAAAACACCTCTTTCAGCTCCAGTGATGACAAACTAAAGGATCCAAAGTTCTGCCGGATGTCAGGTAGTGTTACGTTGTGTTACGTTCACAGTCTCTCTGGTCCGGCTGTGAAAAATACTTGACGTGAGATTCAACGAGTCGACCAGAAACAAACCTGCAGACTGCTGATTCTGCGTTTTGTTGTCATAATATCACCACGAGCTGTTTTATATTTACAGATGAGGAATCGAGACTCATTCCTGACTCGTCCGGTTTGTTGTGGAGGAACTGAAGGCAGCAGACGGCGATGCGGTGAGTCAGTCCGACATCTACGGCTCTGACGGACGGATGTTCGGGATTTTCCAAAACATGCACGTTTAATTTTTCTTCTCTGGCATCGCTGAGCACTTCCCTCAGTCCTTAAATATCGAGGATTCAGTCTGTAGTGTCTGTCTGTCTGCGTCAGACTGCTGACGAATCTCTTTGTTGGAGTTAAATCTGAACCGTGTTACACAACAGGGTGTTTCCAGAAAAACATCCTCATCTCAGAGTCACTTTTCACCTCGTTAGAAAAACTGGAAGTCGATATTAAAGTTAAATGAACTCTGCATTTTAAAATCTTTCCACAAAGTTAGTAACGTTTCACAAATAGATGAAATAAGACGACTGCTCCCCAACAGACTCCCAAACTCAGTCTTCACAAAGGTGATCCATCCGTCCACCTGTCCATCCGTTCGTCACCTAACGTGGTACGTAATCTCTCTTCTGTGTTCTGGTTCTGTCTCTATGATGTCGTCTGACCCGATCATTTAAAACAAGTTCATGTCAGTGCTCCAAAGTGATATCTTCAATATCTTTTGTTCTTCAGTTTGTGTCGGATCATCAGCGTCATCTGATTATCGTCCTTGTGGAACAGAAGAAAATCTTCCCAAACCGGTCCATCAGAACTTCACCTAATGTGGTACGTTATCCCTCTACTGTGTTCTGGTTCTGTCTCTAATCTGTCAGTGGACCGTTATCAGGCCGATCAGTGTGATCAGTTAAAGAAGCTCATGTCAGTGATGGCAGTTTGGGTCGGATCATCCGCGTCATGTTATCATCATCCCTGCGAAACACCAGAACCAGAACTATCACCGCCTCCTATTTTATGAATTGACGCTCTTCCTCTTCCCTCCACCGACCTCTGACCTGCTTATTAGCAGGAATCTTAGGAGGTTTATTTAATAATGAACACAGAGCTGGATTTAACATTAATTACAGTCGAGGTGTGTGTGAGTGTGTGTGTGTGTGTGTGTGTGTGTGTGTCAGATCATCACTGTAAACAGGAAACTGTCCCTGACTGACCTCAGTGGTTAACCGTATAGGAAATATAGTCGAGCATGAAATATACAGTGTGTAGTTCGAGTGGCTGCGGCGACGTAAACCGCAGTTTCTCCCTTCGGTCTCGTCCTGTCGTAATAAGATGAAACGTCACAAATTCAACTCGTTAATCAATTAATAATTTTGTTTTTCCAAAACAAGAACAACATTTATATATGTTGGTTATAAGTTTCACAGTTGTGAAAGTACGCTGTGCACGTCTGATTGGTCAGTATGGAGTTAACAGCAGGATTCCCGTTAGCTTAGCTTAGCACAATGACTGGTATCAGGGGGAAACAGCTAGCCTGCCTCTGTCCATCACAAGTGAAACACACTGTCCAGCTCCTCTAAAGCTCGTTAATGATAAAATCATATCTTCTTCACTTATTGATTGACATGCAGGACTAGTTCTGGTTCTGGACCGGTAACTTCCGGTCTGGCAACTGGTCCCAGATCGACATGCGGGTTTTAAAGTCATGAGTTAAAACCAATAAGCACATTTCCTGAATTGTCCATCGTTACTTTACATTCTTGTGGTTCTGCCGTTCACGACCGTCAGGAGGTGACTGGGCCTGAAGTGCAGAGTCTGAATCACAGAACACTAAATGAGAGACAGCACTATGACACACTTCAGCTGTCCTGGTTCCAGTCTTCTGGATCTCTGCCCTCACTAGTTCTACTGTAGTTCTCCATGACGGCTGTTTAATAACCTGTTGGAGTCGATGATCTATTTGACGATGTAGTAACTGTTGACGATTAGCAGAGATGTCAAGTCCCAAATGAGCACATTTCTTCAAACGACGAGACAAAGTTTGGATCTGATGGATCATCGGTCCAACGCTCTGGATAAAACAACAAACCATCGTGGTGAAGGCCGGTTCCTGTTCTGGTGGGTCGTCAGGCTGATTGTCATGTAGCCTGATCTGGAATCAGTCTGCAGACGGACGTTGATGCTTCTTTTAATCTGCTGGTGACGATCTTAACTTGAAGGTTGCAACATCGAGTGCAGGCGACCCGAACAGCAAGGACGACTCAGCAGAACTGTGACAAAGACGTGAACTGTGTGTCGGCGATGACGCCAGAGGATCCAGTAGATCTACAGCTGCACCTTGTCCGACCTGGTTTGCTCCGGCACGGTACCGCTGATGGCTGACTGGTCGGTTCATGCACGAGCAAGTGTGGACACGAAGTATAATCATGTGTATCACAGAGAGCGAGGACGTCTACGACCAGAACAACATGAAATAAACCACATAAAAGTCAGTAAAGTCAAGTTCTCTGTGTTCTCCATTGTTCTGCGACCTGATGACGTACGTACGGGAGGTAACCGAGCTCGGGCCGGGTCGCGGTCAGAACACTGTGAGTTGCAGGTCAGCGGCTGGACTAAACACTGAATCATGTTGTTTGGTTAAAACTTTGCTGAACCCAAACGAACTAAATTACAATTTACAGAAGAGAAACCAAAAGTTTCCAAAGACACCAAAAAATAAATGTTGACGAAGCAGAATTCTGCACAGACGAGTTCAAACTTTCTGTTTCTTTATCGTCTTCTTTCTTTCTCATCACAATGCTGTGCTGATACTTCGGTCAGGTTCAGGAGAACATCAGTTCAAACATCTGGACGTGTGTTGTTTGTGTGTGTGTGTGTGTGTGTGTGTGAGAGAGAGAGAGTAACAGCTGTCTGAGCTTCATTTCATTCTCTCAGAGAATTTTGGACCAGTTGTGAATTTCTGTGTGTACATTGTGCGTTTGTCTGCATGCATATGAGTTGAAAGTAGAGTGTGTGTGTGTGTGTGTGTGTGTGTGTGTGTGGGAGGGAAAGAAAGATCCAGAGATGTGAACCTCGTCTTTAAATCCCTCCAGCTGAAACGCTCCCAGCGTTCTTTTTTTTTTTCCTCCCCTCCACACTTCGCTCCACGTGCCGTGTGGACGCCACGTCAGCTGTGTCAGCTGACTCTGCACACCGTGTGTGTGTGTGTGTGTGTGTGTGTGTGTGTGTGTGTGTTTAAAGAGCTCTGTATAAGGCCGACTCAGCACCAGGGAGCAGTCCGAGTCCAGATTTCATCATCTGGATTTGGATGCAGATGTGGGCGTAATATCTCAGTGAAGCTCAAAGCGTCTCTTCAGCTGCGGTCGGCTGCGTGTTTCACTTCACAGCCTCGGTGGTTTCCTGCTGTAAATACCTTGGAATCAAATAAAAGTCGTAGTCACCAACTTGGACGACGATCTCGCTGCAGAACTGAACTCAGATGCGTTCAGTGACAGCAGAGCTCCCTCGCCTGAGATGAGAACTCGTATCGATAAGATGATCAGGATGTTTCAGTCAGTCTGAGCAGGCGATCGATCGATTGTCACACTGAACGTTTGCTACGCTGTAATCAGAGTTTGTAAAAGTAAATGTGAGGAGATAAATGCACAGGATGGAGAGTCAGTTACTGTGTGAGCTGCTGTGATGTTTTTGCTCACATTTCACAAAGATTTAGGACTTTTTCTGCACATTTCTATCCCATCAGAATCTGTGTCAGTGAGCTGCTTCTTCACCTGACAGGTGACGCTGATTGAACAGGCTGATTGGTGCACAGGTGTGTTTTAGACTGGTCACAATCAAGAGGCCACTCAACATGAAAAAGCCTCTGAACTGTGCAGCAGGACGACAGAGACAGATTTGTTTTGTTAGATACTAACAGAGACAAGAGATCAGATCCTGACTGGTTCTCCTGAGGGTTGATTGCAGCCTGCAGGTTCTTGTAGGTTCTTGTTTATTAGCAGGAAGTGGAACCTGGTGACGTAAACGTTTGATCCAGAATATCAGCAGTGGCCGAGCTGCCTGTTAAGTTTGCAGGAATTGTGTGCAGATCGTTGCAAAACATGAGGCGATGGCTGCAGACGACCTGATGTCGCTACGCATTCAAATTTCTGTCGATTAAAGGCTCCTGTGTCCAATCCAATCACCACGCGACGCTCTGTTCACAACCCCAACAAGAAATATTGTTGAGTGCAGAAACTTTCAGATCAATTTCAGGAGTTGGGAGTAAAATGCATCTTTAAAATACCAAATGAAGATAAAGTGTGTTAACGTGGATCTGGAGTTTCTGAAAGTGTAGCTCGAAAGTCAAGCTGACATTATCCTGAACTTTGAGTTACTGGTGAGGATCTTTATTAATAACCTACAAAAGGTGTTTAAGTATCAGGAGGCAGATGATTGACCAGCGGAGGCAGATATCAGGTGCGTATCTAAAGAGCAGAGTCAGGTGTTCCAGCCTGTGACGAACCCTGACAAATCTTTTTTTATTTTTGTTTTTGTTATTTTGGTCTCCGGAGTGTCGAGGCAGCGAGCCGCAGCCAACACATTCCTGCCCGAAATAGAGCGAGTGTTGGGTTTCAACGACCCGACCCACTCAGCTGCGTTACACAGATCGTATCCTCGGCGATGACATAGTAGCACATTTATTCTCGGAGCGGGCCAGAACGCCCCGCCAGCGAAGGCACGCCACGGCCGCCTGCACGGCGGGCGGCGGCCAGCTGCTCCCGGGCCAACCAGCGGTGGGATCACCTCCGCTGAGACACGAGACGAAGACGACTTCACATCCGCATCGAATCTAAATCCTACATGATTATTATTATTTTTTTTATTTATTTAAAGACGTTTGTTGATTCTTTAAATATTTCCCACAAGGGGCAACGTTCCCTCCACAGTGGATGTGATTTGCAGCAAGGTTGCATATAAAACCTGACAAATATGGAAAGAGTTCTGGCTCGGTGTCACTCTGCAAACACTTTGTCACATCGCCTGAAGAGAGAGAGAGAGAGAGAGAGAGAGGGGGGAGAAAAAACTCCCGCCAGCCAGCTGTCCAAGAAGAGAGCTGCTGCTTTTGATTCCCAGAAGCTCACCCAGTGAACCTGAAGGAGGAGGAGGAGGAGGAGGAGGAGGAGGTGGGTCGTCAGGTTCTTGGGTTCAGTCCCGGTCGTGAAGAGAGAGAGAGAACAGCGGGGGAATGTGTGTGTGTGTGTGTGTGTGTGTGTGTGTGTGTGTGTGTGTGTGTGTGTGTGTGAAGCAGCAACAGGCTGCCAAATATGGCGAAGGAGGAAAGAGAGCGAGCGAGTGTGTGTCCTCGAAAAGTTGTTCTGGTTCTTTATTGGTATCAGATGACATGTTTCGGACACGCTGCATGCTTTCATCCGAGCACAAAACTGAAAAACAAAAAAAAAACAGACTCGCATCCAAATCAGATTTCTGTCGGACTCTCGGGACAGTGAAGTGGTCGTCTGGTCTGAGGTCGGGACGGAGATGAAGTTCACACGTTCCTGACGGCTGTCCTAAAATAACTCCAACGGGTTTCACACAAACGTCCAGCGTTGCATCACAGCAGTTTGTGAAGTTTCGTGCACGTTGACGCTCATTTTATCATTTTATTATTTCATTGTTTGAGTGAATGAAACACAACTTGTATTTATTTTACGCTGGAGTCCCTGGAAGGTGGTTGGGCGGACGTATGAAGCAACAAGTTTAACAGTTAACACATCGTCATGAAATGTGATCTGTAGGATTCACTTTGCTGGAAGCAGCTCGTTAGTTTATGTTAGCGGACTTGATTTCTAACAAGCTCAGAAGGAAGCGTGTGATTACATCGTCACAGACTTAAGAGACGGCTCGCATCATAGAATATGAGCCATTTGGTCTGATAACACTTGGAAAGTCTAGACGAACCTCACGATTGAATTCTTTTATCCGCGGCTCGGTCGGTTGAAGTCTCTAGTGCGCACGACACGGAAGACCCGGGTAGTTTCATGCTAGGAAGTCGAGCTTTCCTGGTTTTAAAGCGCCACTGAGCTGAGCCTCTGAAGCTCTAAGCTTGAATTATCAACTTCTGGGAATTCCTTATCAACTAAACATACAGATAATGTTGTACCAGCTCCAACCTCATACAATAATATTTTGTCAGTATATCACAAACTGCAGTATTGCTAGCAGGAGCTATTAGCATTAGCGGGAGTATTTGTGTTTTAGCATATCAAGCTATCGACTTTGTCTCCCAACAAAACTTCCTCCAGCGATTTTATTGAGTCTGTCATTTGTTTTCTGGAGCTTGTCGGCGCACAAACGAAGCACAAATGTTTTCTTGGATACTAAATTTGGTGGCTAACAGCTCATGCTAGCAGCTGCCGACACGTGAGATCCTCTCGTTGATCGCTCAACTGACTGGAACAACTTTGTAAAGTTTCCAGCAGAGCGTCATCCTGCAGACACGTCATCGCTCTCTTACTGTTTCTATTCATTAGTTTCGTTTTTCCTTCGAAGGCTAAAGAGGATGTTGTGTCTGAAAATGTGTTGGAAAGACTCGACTGAGCGAGGCTGCAGACGTGATGCAAGAAGACGCAAGAAGCTCCTGCAGAAACGTAAAAAAAAAAAACGCTCGAATGAGTCTGAATATTTCTGCATGTCTTTCTTCTTGTAGTCCTAAAAATAAAGTCCTCTGGTAACACCACTCCACCACACTAACCCTGATCTCCCGCCCTGTTTCCACTCCTCCTCCTCCTCCTCCTCCTAGTCCTGGTCCGTTCCTGAAGTTCCTAGAATCTTCCACAGTTCCAGTTTCAGGGAACGTCAGGAACGTAGAGAAGCTTGCCAGCTCCAGAAACTGTGGTCGGCCCCAGACGACGTCTTGCTCTCTCGGTGTTTCCACATGTAGTTCACATACGAGATCTATGTCTCTGTCTGTCCGCTCATCGGCTCGTCTGATTGGCTCTTTGCTCGTGTGTGCAGCTGCCTTATTGGCTCAAATTAGACACCTCTGTTTTCTACAGTGTGTGCTGAGAACAAACAGACTGTATAGACTTTTATTTTTCAAATATATTTCATATCTATTTAAAAAGAGAAGACAATCACTCAACACCAGACGGACACTTAAACGACGAGCTGCAGAAGAAAGAGGAACATTTAAACACCCAGATGTTTCTCTCAGGAGCTGGTGGAGACCAAACACGAGCTAAAAGAAGTGAATACCAGCAGCCGGACTGATTAAAATCTGCACAGAAATACCACAACTTTTTGCAGTAAACACGCCAGTCCTTCGCTTTGTGTCTGTGGAAGACAGATGTGCACAGAAATATGTCAGTAGTGACAAAGTACTTTGTGTTTGTGTCCCGTGTAAAACCAGAAGCGTTGATTGTGTGAACGCTGTCGTTCCTCCCCGACTTAACTGTGTCTCAGTGCATCTGCTCAGGAAAACATGGACGCCTGCAGCTCGTAGTCCAGTTTGTACGTCAACAAACTGAACAGCTGAATTTAGCAGATCAGCACAAAGACGGCAGTGTGCACCGACCGCACGCTCACAAAGACTTTCATCAAGCAGTAAATCAACTGAATGGATATTTTTAAAAAAGGCGACTACAGAGTCGTAACAACACATCTCGTTAAAGTGTTGCTGTAAAACAAATGCACAGCCTGCACACTTAAATTTGACACATAAGCCGAGAAGTTCAGCGGGAGTCCATCGACACCATCTGAGTTTAACCTCGTTTTCACGCAGCAAGAAAAGTGCAGCGAGATTGAAAATTAAGTCAGACAGGGAAAGAAGTGAATAAAACTCAAGTCACATCCGAATTGTAACGTGGATACGAAACAACAGCGTGCGGTGAGGAGTTGTAAATCGTTGTCCGTGACGCAGTTCGGGCACAAAATGTTCCGTAACTGACGCGATGAGCTCGGAGTGCTGACATTAAAACATCCTGGAGCTTCTGCCCTCAATAATGTAATAACCGACCGGAAAACCAGACATGTGATGAGTCGCTGAAGGACACAGATGAAATGTCTCCACAGGGCCGAGCGGGTGTTCGATGGCACAAAGGAGCATCTGTGGCTGTGTGTTCGGAGGCCTGCGGGGGATTAACTCCGGCTCAGTAGGACAGTGTGTTTTGTTTACGTCTGTGTACAATATTGGCCGAGCGACAATACGAGCAGTGTAACTAAAACGACTGTACCAGAAGTGGAGCAGGCCGCCGGCTCAGCGGGGCGGAGGACGACTCGCTCGGCGCCGGCGGCACTTCGACGCTCGCTGCTGGCTCCGGTTTCAGCCGCTTTATCTCCGCAGAGTCAACCGTGAAAGTGATCTTCAAAAGAGAAAAGAGGTTCGAGTTCAACGTTAGACACACACACACACACACACACACACACACACACACACTCTGGTCATGTTTCTGCAGGGCCCTTTTTTTTTTCTTTGTGTGCTCACGTCTGGTTGCTAACGTTCCGGATGCTAACTGTGCAGCTCGCGTTTCAAAGTCATGTGTTGAAACCATTTGTTGAAATCATTTCTTATAGTGCTGGATCATCACTGTGCATATTGCATTCACTATATATAAAAGTTGGGGGACTAAAATTGCTAAAAATATAAGATACAAGAACAAAAAGAGTTGTTTCCTGCTTGGGATTTAATGCAGCGTAGTTAGCCTGTGTGCCGTCGTCAAATCCTCTTTATGAAGAGGGAGTGTGTTGGTTGAAAACATTACGCTTAGCGTGCTAACCAGTTAGCCCAGTGCTCTGAGCTCCCAGACTGCTAGCTTGCACGGCTAACTGAGCTAACGGCAGCTATTAAGCGCACATTTCTGCTCGTTTACACCATGACGCCGTCGTTTATATGTGGCTGCACGCCTGCTGAGCGTACAGACACCTCAGTCTAACACTCAAAATGTTAAATATATACTTGGACCAAACTAACGTTCCTGTTCTACACGCCGAGCGGCTCGGCGTGTAGAACAGGAACGTTAGTTTGGTCCAAGTATATATTTAACATTTCACTGCTCTGAATACCGCTCAGACAAACCTAATCTCCCTTCAGGGATCCAAAGATAAACGACCGTCCAACTGCTCGTTACATATATAAATGTTATGAAGTTGTAATTCCTCTTTTGCTCGAGTATTTCTTTCTCGCTGTGCTTTACATTTCTCTCTCTGTCTCGTGCTGGGAAACAACATTTGACGACGAGGAACGTTTTGACAAATACTCGGGATAAAAACAGGAGAACTGTGTCGCTGCGAGGTAACTGGAAGGGTGAAGCTTGAATTTTAGGGAATTATCCAACAGCAGGATTTTATATTTTTTTTTTTTAATGCATGAAGCAACATCATTATCCGAACGCCTTCCCGGCAGGACAGCGCTGCTCGACGGCTTCTGGAAAGCTCAAATGGATCCTGTGCAACATCAGCCACAAACTGAGTTATTAGGAGGAAGGCTGCTCTTCACACCGACGTGTTGCATGAACCGCGGTCTGCATGCAACAAGTTCTCAACGAGACTTGCGACACGCCAAGGCCAGAACGTCCTCTACTTTCTATTATTAAGCAGAAAGAGGAAGAGAGAACGGGGCGGTTGGGGGAGGACGGAGGCCTCTTCCTCTTCCTCCCTCTTCGTCCTGTTGCAAAGTCATGAATGAGCAGGTTCCTGGTAGACTGAATGGAGAAGTGGTGTGTGTGTGTGTGTGTGTGTGTGTGTGTGTGTGTGTGTGTGTGGATTTCAGGCAGATCTCTTATCATTCATGCTTGTTGGGTCACTTGATCAATGTGTGTTTGAATGTCAGAGAGCCACATCATCCAGAGCTCCTGCACAGAGTTCAAGACTCAAAACTGACCCGTCATGGTGGAAAAACCCCGACCTGAACCTGACACGCAGAAACTCTGCAGCCTGAGTCGCCCCCGGAGGAGAGCTCGGTCCAGATCGACGGATCAGGACGTCCCTGTAAGCACACACGTCCGTCTTCTCTCCCATCATGCATCTTCTTCCCTTAATCTGGGTCCAGCTCACGCTGCCAGCCGGCTAATCGAAGCAGAACTAACATTCCTCTTCAGCCAACTCCTCCAGGTTCTTCCTGGGTGATCCCGAGGCGCTCCAACACCAGATGGGAAACGTAATCCTTCCAGCATTTTTCTTCTGTTTCCTCCCAGTCGAGTGCGGGTTGAATACCTCTGCAGGGAGGCGTCCAGCCAGCAGGCGTGCCGATCAGAAGTCGAAGCACTTTGACGACCCGACAGTGAAACACAGCGTCAGATTCTGTTACTACCATCAGCAGCAGTCACACAGGATCCACCTGCGATCATCTGGTTTGCAGACATTCATGTTCCCAAGACTTGAAAGTGAAACTCCCAAAATGCAACCAACCCTTTTTTTTTTGTGAATGTATATGAGTGGAACTAGTGTCTTCTAGCAACAACTATCCCCGAAGACATCTCACATGACTTTTTCTGCTTTTGGTTTTAGTATTGTTTCTTATATGAGGCTCCTTTTTCAACTTCAGGCTCAATATTGTTTTTCACTAACGACAAAACAACAAATTATTCGTTCATTTATATGGAACTAAGCTTCAGGATCGTTCCACCTTAACTGTCCTCCAGGTTACGTCTCATTCAGAGATCGACTCTTCTCCACTGGCAGGACGGCGGCGAGCGGAACAAGCTGCTGCTAACATGAGCTGTTCAAAAACTTTCTTTTTAGTAACTCTGTGTACACAAACAATGTTGTCAGTGCTGGTGTTCATGTGTAGAGACCCTGGTGATGCTACCAGCAAAGTTTCATGTTGTGTCAAGACTTCTTACTGTTTTAATAGAGATTTTGATGCTTTCGTAAAAGTGCCCGTAGCACTCCCATTGAAAATGAGTTTGACCCGAACACGAAAATACAGTAAATCTTTCATTGTAATTATGCTTTTAAGCAAAGTTTTGACTCGGGTACATTCACAAAAAGAGCCTCGGTTGCATTTTGCCGCGAGTTTCACTTTAATTGTTGGATCGATCGTCGTGAAATGTGCTTCACATATTTGTGGCCTCCTCTGGATGACGACTTTAACCAGTATCTGGTCAAACGGTGACAGGAAGCAGTTCTTTGGGTATTTTTATGATATTTTACAGTTTGTGACTTCTGGGAAAATCATTAAAACATCTTGATGAATTATTAGTCCAATAAAACTTTATTTTTTTTACAACCCCGACGTGGATGAACGTCTCCAGAGAAACTCTGATTACTGTACAAAAACACAACTTTCTCATGTTCTTTACACTTTCCTCGGTGCTTTTAGAGAAACTGTGTCATGTTTTATGGCCCTCTGGTGACTCCGGAGCTGCCGATAGTTTTACATTCAAAGTCTTAAACGGTTCATTTCACTTACACGCTGCAGCAGTCGACTCTTTGCTCCAGTGACATTTATAGATTCCTCTCAGCGGCAGTGATGCAGATAAAGATCTCACTGATGGTATAAAAAAAAAAGCCTCACAGTGAAACAGCTTCCTCCCACCAAACAGCTGTGAAAGTTAACAGCGTGATCTGTAAAGACCCTCGAGGACGGAGGCTGCTACACTCACAGTGTCTGGAGACAAAATGTTGGAAATGTCTTCAGAAGGTCACTGAATCCATCCGCTGCGGTCCTGTGATGAGATTCAGGAGAATATCTGCAAATATTTGTGAGATTTCAGAAACCCAAATACCTTTTGACCCCAGATTATGTGGTTTGTGTGATGGATCGGTTCTACTGGGAGGAGATAAAATAAATAATGCGTAAATAATCTGGTCCAGACTGGTTTCATGGAGGACGGAGGACATGATTGTTCCTGCTGTACTGCTGGAAAACCTTAATAAAACGACAAAAGTCCCCCAAAAATCTGACTGACGTTCAAATATTTACAAATGTACAGTTATTTTTTAAACTATCTGTCTGTGTTGTATGTTTTAAAGATGTTTCTACAAACTTTACAAAGTCAAAAACTTATTATTTATGTCTTAATTCAGCAGTTGAAGTAAAAAATGAGTCATAACAAACAGCTGGATGCCAAATGGAAACACGATTACTTAAGAAATAATTAATTATCTGCAGTTTTCAGGCTAAAGCTCAATAACATCTTCTCTGCTGCGTCTCATACTCAGATATTCGACTCTCGGCGGCCTTCATACTTCCTCTTTTAGCTAAAACGTGAATGAGCAGCTTCCTGACAAACCGCATTTCAACACGTGAGTGAACGATGATACTACAGTACGTTCATGTCGGCTTCACGCTCGGAGGAAAACGACAGCGCTGCTCCTCCGACCGTCACATTGAAAGTCCAGTTCTGCAGCGTCTCGCTTTGAGCTCGTCTGCTGTTTGCTGTCGGTTCCAGCAGCAGAGATCTCGCGTCACGTCTGCTGCTGCTGATTATCTGTCGTTGTCGAGTTCGAGCTCCAACTGTTCGTCTTTATCACACGACTTATTTCATGTTTGTCCAGTGTCGCAGTTACAACTGGAGGTGTGAGACGCTGACTGAGTGTGTTTACAGGGGTCATGTAAGGGAATGCAAGTCTTCATGACGGGGACGCGACGCACCTGATCGACTGTAGGATCTGTGCAGGTGAGGCAGGTGTGGAGCTCAGACGATAACGAAGGAAGCAGGAAATGACGAGATTAAGAGGGTTCGGTAACAGATGCAGGAGGTTCAGGGAGACACGAAGACCACTTCATGTCTCGTCTTGTGGTGTTTGGACAGTAAAAAAGAGAAATATGTTCTGACACACAGACAGTTTGGACACATTTCTGCAGAATATAAGAGTATTTCTCACATTCGGAGCATCATCAGATGAATGATGAGGGTCTGCAGCCATGTGAGCAGCTCTGCAAAGCTTTTAAGTGAATGCTAACACATTTGTTAGCCTGCTAGCATTTTATAACAGGCGGTGAACGTGAACTGACGCTGAGGTCGATGAGTACTGAACAGATTCTGACCCGGAGATGAAGGTTCGGAGGAGTCATTTCACTTCATCCTGAGGAGGAAATGACGGTCCGATCGTGCCAATCCGTCCAGTAACAAGTCGGATAGTTCTGTCAAACAATGATCCCTCTGAAGACCGCTGACGTCTGCGTCACGTTAAAATTCCAATCCATCGTGTAGTTCTGGAGATATTTCGGTCTCCTGTATTCCTCTCTGGGACTGAGCCCGGCCGCCAACAGAACCGCCGGTCCGTTACACGTCGCCTGGCAACGGCAGAACTGCCAAAAATGCCTCAGAGTGACGACGGGACCCGGAGCGGCGCGGAGGCTTTGTGTAGGGGCCGCCGCAGCTGCCATCTTGGTTACCATGGTAACGGGTGTAGCCCCGAGGGGACGTGTCGGAGCGTTTACCTGCCCGCACACACACACACACACACACACACACACACACGGGTCAACTGTGGTCACACATAGCATTCATACAAGGTTCATCTTCGTGTGTGTATGTGTGTGTGTGTGTGTGTGTGTGTGTGTGTGTTGGGAGGTGTTTCTTTGGAAAAACCACTTTCTCTAACGTCCCTGTTCACTTAAGGAGAAGTCAAGAGTTTCAGTAACTGTGAAACTGGCCGTGTGTGTGTGTGTGTGTGTGTGTGTGTGCGTGTGGTCGGTAAAGGCAGGAGGAAGTGGATGGTGGTGTGTGTGGAGTTAAGTGATACTGTGTGTGATCAGACGCTGTCACACCACCGGCTTTTTTTTTTTTTTTTTTATCAATGAGCCTGGTTCTGCTGTGTGTGTGTGTGTGTTCGTGTGTGTGTGTGTGTGTGTCAGGGCAGCAGCATGTTGTTGCTGATAGCGCTCTGGGGATGAACAGTGTGTTTCTGGTTTTCCATTGATTGTCAGTCAGGATTCACTTATCTGTCCTGACGCAGGAGGCGACTGATCACACACACACACACACACAATCAACTGATTTCCTCTCTGTGGAAACACACTGGCAACACGGACGGACGGATCAGAACCTTCCTGCAGCAGGAGGTTTAAATTCAAACCGTTCTGTGATGATTTATTAATGTCAGTTATTGATTCACTGGTCAAATTAATCACAACTTCTTCATTTATCGATACGTGACATACGTTACAACATTTTAAAATTTAAGAAAATGATCAGAGACCGAAGCCACTTCCTCTTATCGACTGTGTTTGACATTTAAACTGACGGCTCCACTGAACCCGACCCGTGGAGGCAGGTGTTCGGTTCTCCTGCTGCCTCACAGACTGACGGGTCTGGATCATCACACCCTGCCTGGGTTCTGCTGGATCGCTGCTCTTCTCTCCTCATATCTGTGTCACGGTGGAGAGGAGGTCGTGTGGCTCGGGATCCGAACACGTAAACTGTGATTCTGTTGCTCGGTTCTGTTCTATTACACGTCCGTCTGTCCGAGGTGGAGCAGGTGAACAGGTGTATGTTCCTCAGTATCACCGTCACTGAGTGTCTCATCACACGCCTCCACCCTGGTTAAAGGAAAACAGAAAAGGCTCCACGTCCTACAGATGCTGGTGAAGCTGTCACGGTTCTTCACGGTCCAGGACAGATGGGCTCTCCAGCCAGAACATCACCGGTACCATCTGCAGAACATCAGGTACGTCAGTGAGGTGAGACGTCTGCACAGAACCCAGAAGAAACTAAAAACAAAAACCTTCAAATGTGTAGTAAAGTCTGACGTTAAATAAAGTACGAGTAAACAGAGTGAAGAACTTTTGTTTTTTGGGTTTGTGTCTTCAGTTTTTGGACCCGTAGAACGGTCAGCTGGGCCGGGTGTGAGTTCTGTTCCCTCAGCTTTTATTTCATTTACTGAGTCGGCTGTTGATCCGTCTCGTCAGCGCTTCATCAGAGGACGCAGGTGACAGGAAACAATGAACATTAATAGAAACTCAACAAACCACACTGTCAGACAGAATCTCTTCCTGTGTAACGGCGCTTTGACTGAACTAAATATCGTGACCTGGTGACCCGGTTCTGTAAAAACAGGAGCCGTGGACTTCAGCAGGGCAGATCACTGACACGCCGCTGTGAGCTGAGACGGGTCTTTGTGCTGATGAACCCAGACAGAACCGGCAGTTGTCTGTCAACGCACACAGACGTCTCTGTAGATCCACATCTCTGTAGATATCTTACAGATGAATTCTGCTGTCAGATCAGCTGACGGAGCCTCAGGCCCGCCTGTAGGTTCTGACTGTGCTGATACAGAGAAACTATAGAGTCAAACCGGCGCCATTATTCAATTCAGGTCAGGTTGAGTCGAACCATCAGAACCGGTGCTGTCAGTACCTCCTCAGGAAGTTCTCTGTGTTTTATTATTCCACCTTCTAAACTGAGCTGAAGAACAAGAACCCTTTTCGGAGCCGGTGCCTGCTCTGGAACCACTTCTTTGCCCAAAAGAACCATCTTCCAGCAAGAAAAACGGACTCTTTGCTGGTCCAGAACAAAGACCGGCTTACGTCAGGGAGCAAGGTCCAACTAAAACTGCTTATGACGTCAGTTTTTAACGACCAGAGCTGGTGACGTGTGTTCTGACGGATCCAAGAGAGTCTGTAGGATGAAGCTGACACGCCAGAAAAAAATGTATTAGAAGGGCAAACTCATCATCTTCTGTCATCGTACAGGAGCCAAACACCTGTTTGTAGTGTGGATACCTGTGTTTACAACCTCACACACCTCACACACACACACCTCACACACACACACTCACACACACACCTCACACACACACGCAGCGCTGGTGAAAGTGTAACAGGATGCCCTTTAACATGTTCCTGGCAAAGCTGTGGTTACTTCCTCTGATGACTCCCACCAGGAGGCATGCCGAACCACACACACACACACACACACACACACACACACACACACCACATGAAGGCTGTTCCCAGAAGGAATGCTCCTCCTCCTCCTCCTCCTCCTCCGTCTTCCAGCAGCTGACTGAGGTCAGATGTACGTTTGCGTCCATTAAAATCCTTGAAGGGAAAAAAAAAACTCCACCCTGAAACCACTTCAAGTGTTTTTAACAGGCGGCTGCTGGTGGTCGTCCTCTCAGCCTCTGGCTCTGCCTGGTGTTTTTGTTATACTGTTCCTTTTTTTCCTGGCTGTGATGCCGAGTCGAGACATTTTCCAGTATGGCAAGAAAAATCGGTTCCCGGGTATGAAAACAATGGTCATTGTGAGGGTTTGTTATTAGATGCCATGAAGGTTACACACTCACAAAGCCGGGCCGTCTATTCTGTGGTATTTCCTGTCGTCATACAGGGAACAAAAGGCCTAAAAGTGTGTTTAAATTTAAGATAACTTTGCTTTTATCCAAAGTTCACGTCTCACCTTTACCTGCACCTCATCAGTCCGGATGTATTTTCCATTCCTGGCCTCTAAAATGTTTCAGAAAGCCGATTCTGAAATTAGTCTTTGCATTTCTTCCCGACAATAAATGGGAAAGAAAATAACAAGAGACACAAACAGTGGTACAGCAGAGACTCTTTAAAGCTCCCATGAAGTGTCTAATACAGTGCTCAGTTATGTTTCCTGTTAAAACAACAACAGCCAATTGTACGTTACGCTCCGACCCCCTGAGGTGACGGAGGCCCGGTTTAACGGAGCACACACTCAACACCGAGGTGATTTTGTTGCCAGGTTTGGAGGAGACGAGTCAGCATGGCCCTCGTACTGAGCTAATGGCAGCTAACTATATTTAGCGGCACTTACGTTAGCAACAAAGCGACTGACGTCCGTCTGCCAGGAAGCGCCATAAATCCCCCTCAGTACTGGATGCTGCTGGTTATCAGGACGTTTGTTAGCATTCACGTTAGCAACACGTAAAGCTATCTGTCCAGAGAAGCCTGCGGAGACATTTAATCCATAATACATGATACAGATTCTCCCAAATCACTGAATAAAGTGATAAAGTTGTGTTTGTGTCAGGAGTCGTCATCCCCCCGAGTGCAGGACGAGTCATCAACATTTTTAATCATTTTGCAGGAAGTTACAAACTCTGAAATGCCATAAAACTACTTACAAAACTGCTTTTTCTTGCAACTGTTGGATCAGATCCTGGTATATAAGTGATACATGGTTCAAAAAGTGAAAAAAAAAAACCCACATAAAACTGCAATTTTGACTTTAATGGTTTCATTTACTTTCACGGATATATTAAGAAGAAAGTGGAAACACGGTTGGAGGTTCAGTCTGATGGACTTCCACTGGATCATCTTCAGTGTGAATACAGAGATTTAACCGTGCAGCATCTTCTTGACTTTCCAAGTGACCGAAAGGATCAAATTGTGATTGTGAAACAAGTGATTTTGTGTCCACTGTTGATTTTATAAAGGTGTTTTTGGGCCTGTGTGGATCAGCTGGTGCTCGTCAAGGCGTCTGTCGTTAAAACATGTCTACAGTTTTGGGTCGGAGGCAGAAACAGATTTCTAAAAACACAGAAAAGATAAACAAAGCTTGTCGACCGAACCTTGAATTTACAGATCTAACAGGTTATCAAAGGAAGATGCAGAAATTTAACAGAAAATGAACAATGTGGGACAAATTCATGGAGGATGGAACAAACAACATGGAGACCTACAGACAAAATTATCATGATCCTATCGGTGCCGGGCCCAGTCTGTTTTCTGACCCGGCCCGACTGAAGCCCTGATCACAAGCATGTGTGCCTCTCCTTTTTCGTTCGGTTTCTGGTTATATTTGGCTTGTTTTCTGCACCACACCACATTTTCCACCTCTAACACACCGCTGACGCTGTACGAAACTCTCCGTACGTGTTTCCAGTTCAGTTTATAGTTTCTTTTTCCTGTTTTCTACGCTGTTTTTCTATCACAGCTCACGTGTGGTCTTTCCCTCGTCGTCCTCATCGGAGCTGGGTTTGTCACAGCGTCGCGATGGAGTCGGTGCTCTGTACTCGAGATTAACGGCCCGTGGCGACTTCGTCCGTTTAGTGGAAGCTACCTGGAAACTTCGTCGTTGGCTGTGTGCGCGTGGATGGTTTTCTCTCCAGGACAAATTTACATGCAGCCCTGAGGCACAAGAACACTAACATTTAGAGTGTGTGTGTGTGTGTGTGTGTGTGTGTGTGTGTGTAGGTCTGTCATTACACAGTTTGGTGAGATCGTGCTGTGAGAGCTGTAATTTCAGAGGAATGAAGGGAGGATGAGGATGAGCGTCTCTTTGTCTCTTTCTCTCCGTGACCTTTGTGACCCGTTTTAATGACAGTAAAAAGAAAATGTTTTTAAAAAGTTTCTAGTTTTTGTCCCATTTCCTCTGCCGTACTTCTGGTAAAGAGGCTGTGAAAGTTGTCTACGCTGCATCCTGAGGAAGTATCGATGTATGTGAACGCCACCAGCAACTCATCTGATATACCAGACATCTGCAGCTCATTTGTTTATTATTGACGTCAGTAATGCCATAAATAAATGATGAGTTTATGATTGTTTATATATGATTGACAGTAATATATATAAAGACATTTGGTGCCGTTGAACAGTGCTGTTCTCACGGTCGAGGGATGGTGTGGGTACAGAAACACGGCCTCAAAGACATGAATTCTCAAATTTTACAAACATTGATTTGATGTTTTTCGTTACGTTTAACTGTGACAACTTTCTGTTCCTTTCTGCTCTCCCATCGAAGCTGAATCTACCCGTGTGCTTCTTCGGGAGTGATCGTCCACGCTGCCTTTTCAAGACGGGAATCTTCCGTTGATATTCCACCTCGCCGTCTGTGTGAACGTTACAGAGGCGGAGAGGAAGGACGGGTTGGTTCTGCTTCTGATCCGCCTCCTGGAGGAAGCATCAGAGCCCCAACAGAGGCGAGACGACCTCGAGTGTGAATGGTAGCGAGTGAGACAGCCTGATGGTCTGTCATCCTGTCTGTCCTACCGACTCTTCCTCACGTTTCTGCCCGATAAACGGCGTCTGTCCTCGGCAGCGACAGCCAGGCTTCAGTGAACCTTTTCCCAAGAAAACAGCATCCCCACTCACGAGTGAGAGCCAGACAGCGTCCACTATTTACTGATGGCGATTATGTAATTAATAGCAAAAAACTTAAGTTTGTCACTTTCCATGATGCAGGCTGGGTCTCGATCTCAAACACAACACTTTATAAGAGAAAGCATACGATTATAAACATTTTCCTGAGACATTTTTTAGATTAACAGGTGGAAACATGTAAAAATAAATACAAAAAACCCCACAGATCTCTCTTCATGTCGGCGCTGGTTCAGTGAAGGCGAGCCTTCGTTTGCAGCGATTCTCTGTGATAAAGATGCTTTAGACAATGCAAACTTCGGATCGGGGGTCCAACAATTCCTCCAACCCAACAGTGACACCAACTTCATGCCATTATCAACAACGTTTCCATCCGAATTAATCCAAAAGCCTCTCGTAGCAAACGCCGTGAGAAAAAACGAACGAGGGAAATATGAGTAAACGTTTCCAACCACTTCAGTTACGACAGCTTGCCACTCAGAAACCATTAAACTATTGCAGAATATTACTACTACATGAGCAGAACAAGATGATGTGATGAAATTAACCTCAAACGGTGAAAGACATAAACAGAAAATGTTGAAAAAATGTTGAGAAATTACAAGGGAAACGTGACATTTTGGTTTGTGTCATGAGTTAATGTGCCTCGTTTTTTTGTTTTTTTTCTTCTATTTTTCTCTCGGAGCGGAAGCGGCTGATTGGTCGTTAGCATCTCGTTAGCATGTGATACTGCAGAACGTGCCTAAAATTATGATGATGCAAACGATTAGCTGGATGTGCAGAAGTGAGAAAGGAAACAAGGTTCAAATATCTCGATTTCACAACTATTGGGTTTGAATCCTTACTGTATTTTTTTGCAGGGCAGACTAATAAAAATTACTTTATAAAAACTTTAATTTTGAACCCTGTAAGGACGTCACCTGGTCGTCTAAAACGTTTATCATCATCATCATTCTGGCTCTCCGTTGGACGTCTTTTCAACATCTTGCCGGCGTTGAAAAGACGTCCTCTGGATACGATCTCACTCTTTTTTGGTGATTACATTCATGACAAGCTACACGAGTCAAACACTCCGATGAAGGAGGGATGAAGATGGGAAGTGGACATTCACCCGTTCACACACTGATGCTGCTCATCAGGAGGAATTTCGGGTTCAGCATCTTGCTCGAGGACACTTCGAACCAGCTGCAGGTCAAACCAGCAATCTTTCGATTACTAGACGACCTCCGGAGCCACAGTCGTCGAGATCAGAGGGTCGTAAATCAGATTCGACAAACTCCACAAACTAAAAATACACATGCATTCATGACACCTTATGATTTATTTTAGTCAGTAGCTTAAGGAGCCCAGAGGGGGTTTGAATCTTAATAAATGTTAAAGCGTGACCGGTTGTTTGAAGATCCATCATGAGACCGATGAGGACACATTTGTCTGAATTACCACAACAAGATGCTTCTGTACCGAAAATCTACTTTAAAAAAAGACACAATTACGGAGCTGATGGTGTTCCTCACATGTCCTCATCAGCTCCCTGCTCGGTGAGCGTCACACGGCTGTTTACATCTGACGCAGTGGAAATAACATTAGCGGGTCGTCCTGCTGTGAACCGGCACGAACGCTGCAGCGAGACGAGCGATGTGACTTGTGAGGCAAATTATTGAGCAGGCGGCTCAGCTGACACCTTCATATAGCACACAGATGTTTCAAGGACACTGATGACTACGTTTGAATTACATAAGGGGGATAAATTGAACTTTTGACCTGATGCTCTGACCCGAGACCTGGGTCAGAGCAGGAGGACGTGCAGGACGGATTAAATAATCTGATAATAACATCTCGACTATCACACGTCACTGAAAACTAAACGAACAGGATCTGTGACACTCACTGTTGCTGTCGTTTGTTCGAGGGAATTTAATTTAATACATGAAGCTAACTTTATATTAAAGTGATTATAATCAGGCAGAATAATCACATTAAAACAACCTTTTGATGACTTTGTGGGGTCTCGCTTCTCGTAATGACGTCAAAATAAAACGCTTCCACAATGAAACTTTTGTTGCACGTTAAAAATATTTCCACTTCAAAGCTCGAGAGCTCGTTAATATAATTGGCGCTCACAACACTCAACACTGACCACGTGTTAGCCGCTAACGGCTAATGATGGAAGTGAAGTTTTCTGAAGTTGACAGTCGTGTTTCTAGATTTACAAGCAGGAGAATTTTTTTTTTTACACTCCATGTTGTCCGCTGACACTGATTCACAGATAAAGACGGCTGTCCGGTCAGAGATACGAGGCAACCGTTGAATTAAAGTTTATTTTACTTTGAAAAACGACCCAATCGCCAGATTAAATGTTGGGAATGAAACTTTGCATTAGTTTATGAACCAAATGTGCGTTTCTTTATCATCAATTATCAATTTTATGTTGTGACAGCGACTTCTATGACTAGTTTTGTCAACAGAAACTTGTCTGAAGATCGTCCCGAGGTCCAGAGATGTCACGGTTCTAGATGTTTAAACACAGTCCTGAACAGTGGTCTTCAATTAGCCGTCCACTTCCTGATAGGAACATCAGATCAACATTTACTGTGAATGTGAAATCACACAAATTCTTGAAATTCTTCAATATTGCAGAAATATTAACTGCCAACATTTAATTCTGCTGTAACAAATAAATAAATAAATAAATAAAACAAAAGAAAACATCCAAAGTCCGTCCACCCACACCTGCTGGACCACTGGACCAGAACCAGCACTCAGACCAGAGGTTGGAGAACCACTTTCTTCAGCGCTCGTGTGTGTGTGTGTGTGTGTGTGTGTGTGTGTGTGAGAGCTTACTCAGTAGCTGCTGCTTTCTAATTAAAGCAGGCAGACAGACAGGCAGCAGCAGCCTGTCTGTCTGCACGGAGACACACGGCAGGATGAAGAGTCCTAATAAGGAGCAGATCACAGCGGTGGTCACACACACACACACACACACACACACACACACACACACACAGCAGTAATCCCATTCCCAGGCTGCCCTCCCCCTCCTGGGATGTTGGCTGTGTGTGGGTGTGCGTCCTATTAGCTTTCTTATGTCATCAAGTTCAGAGGGCCAGTCAACCAGTCAGTGTATTTGTCGGTCAGTCAGTCACTTCATTAACCTTTTAACCTCCGTCGCATTCAAACGGCGAGGAAGCTGGAAGACGTGACGCGCCTGACCACGCTGCGGGATCACAACGCCAACGACTGCAGTCAAGATCTGCTCAGATTTATGTTCATTTACAGCTCAAATGGTATTTGACTCATAAAGTTAGCACATGGATGAATTATTTGACGTAACTTTTAAATTATCTGCCTTTATTTCACATTTACGACATCTGGCAGAGGATTTAATTGTACAACTCATAAGTCATGAGAAACGATGATATGAAGGTAGAAATCTGAAGCAATCAAACCATCCAGGTGCTTTTTTTTTTTTTTTAAAGAGTTTCCTTATATCATAACTAAAACACTCAGTCAGCAGCTCCACGGTGATTTAGTGTGTCAACACCTGGTGGGGAGATTAAGAGGATTAAACTGTCACTTTGATGGAAACCAGCGTGCTGATGACCTTTTTTTTTTTTAAAGTTCAGTGAGTCAGAATTAGTCATCGAACGAGTGCGTCAGTGAAAATCTTTTCATTCTAATGGAGAGATTAAAAATTATATTCAACATTTAAACATTCAGGAATTCAAAGGTCACGTAAGTGCAGTGCAGCGTTCTCACAGCAACAAAAACAAACAACAGAAGAGCAACATTATGCAGCGTAAAACAATAATTTCAATGCAAATCACCGGCTGAATCCTCAAATTACATCGACGTCACATGTTCACAGAGATCCTGGCGTTAAAGAGGTCGTATTATGCTAATTTTCAGGTTCATATATTTATTCGGGGGTCCTCGTAGAATAAGTTTACATACTTACATTTTCCAGCAACACAATATTTTCTCACTTGGTGCAACACTGCAGCGTCACTTTTCACGCTGTGTCTTGAACGCTCCGTTTAATCTACAGAGTGAGACATCTCACCTCTCTGTTCAATCTTTGATAAGAGTTGCAGATTTCTTAACGGGCAGGATGCAGCCAATCACAGGCAGAGGGAGGCGGGTCATGGCGGGCGAGGTAGCGTGATCTAAAATAACACCACTACAGCAGTAGCAGCTGTGTGTCTGCTGACTGACTGGAGTGAATATTTTATGATAAATAGATAAATAGATACATTTATACAACACCTGTTACATAGTGATGCACATAAATTACAGAAGTTAACGCTCGACTCCAAAGAAGGAGCAGTTTTCTTCCTTTTGCGTGGAACTTTTTCACTTTGCAGAACTTTTAAATGCTTCATAACACAACAGAAAGGCCAAAAACTCCAAAAAGTAGAACATGACCTCTTTAATCTTTAAATTCTGTTACACTAAAAAGCTTGTTAAAACCAAAGCTTAAAATTAAGATTTATCACATTTAAACCTCGATTGAATTTCATTCCATTGCACCAAAACTTTAAACTGCCGTCCAGTCCAGTTTAAAAAAATCCATCTTTTTTAAATGAATTGAGCAAAATAATCAATTTACTGGAAAAAAAATGAAGGGACAGCATCAAACCAGGTGAGTTTTATGATGAATCTGTTTGTTAAAAGTGTTGCTGTGGGGTATTTTAGGTGGTGTTTAACTTTACTAAGAGCAGAAACCCTTCCTCACTTTCTTTAACATTGTGTTTCTTGTTCATTTGTCAGTGAATGATGCAAACATGTTGATGAATACAATCTGGCATTTTTAGGTGCCTGATGCCTAAAATATAAAATCTGGATCTGGCTGATTTTAACGCTTTATTTGATTTTGGATTAGACTTTATCGAATTAAAGGTTTTAATTTTTAATTTCATTTTTGACATGTTTTCCTGTCTGCATTGCAACTGTGAGTTAATTTAATATTAAGAAGAATTTGGGAAGGTTGAACCAAACACATGACTTGCTGGACTAAACACGGAAATATTCACAACTAATGAAACATTAATGACTTACATCAGACAAACATGTTCTGTATCTAGTCATCCTCAGCTGATGACTAACAATCAGTTGATTTCACAGTGAACTGCAATGTGACTTTAACAAAAGACTGTTAAAAATTGATTTATTTTTTTTTTCTTTTACGCTCTAAAAACAGGATTTACATGAAACCGTTTGGAAAATCCCAGAATTAATCAGTCGGTGAAAAATTAAACCAGTGAGTCAGTCAGACAGCCAGGAGGGTTTTTCGTGTGCAGGAGCTGAAAGCAGGCCAGTCAGTCAGTCTGCCAGGCAGCCTGTAGGTGGCACATTAACCCAGTTATTCGCTCCCAGATCTGCGTCTCTTTGTGTGTCTGTGTCCTCTGCTGCCGGTGCAGAATGTTCTGTTCTGACCGTGATCCGCCCCACATCAGCTGCTGCACACACACAGACCCCCATCCTACAAACACTACACAGACTTTTAAAAGAAAATACAGCTTTTTTAAAAAAAAATGTATTTCTTTATTTCTGGGATTATGCTGCAATATGGAAAATGTGGTGTCCATTTACCACCCAGCAGAAATAGTTTCCATGTGACTGAGCTGCGATTATCCCCCCTTAAGAGTGCAGAATGCATGAGGAGAAGGCATGCTGGAATAACAATAAACATGCCTGAGCTGTTTATTTACATGTATGAAGACGCGGGGCTGTAATCCAGCCTCGTTTAGCAGCCTTTGTTGTGTGCGCGCACCAGACTCCATGCATATTTTCACCATTTTTAACATAAGTTCGCATTGTTACTGCAATAACACACATGAAGAGCAACAACGCTGTCATAAATATTTAGTAAGAGTTTTTTGTGACACATCGGCTAATTACAGATGAGCAGCAAGTGGATCTTATGACGTCAGATAGTGTATGTGTGTGTGTGTAGCCTACAAATTAATGTCAATATGAACACTGTGGGGTCTTATTACGAGATTCCTCATTGCTGAGAACTCACGTGAACCGAGGCTGACTCGCGCTCTGATTGGTCGACTCCTCCCGCACGTGTACCGGCGAATTCTTGTCCGTTATGTAACGTGCGGTGCACGAGAGGAGCAACATGGGGAGGAGGAGGAGGAGGAAGAGGAGGAGGGCTGCGGTATCTGAGAGCGGCGCTGTGTGGAGTTCATTCATCTCACAGTCCTCACACACACTAATTATAGTAATATTACTACTTTATATTCAGTTAATCTATTTCTCCATGTGGAGGTCTGTGACAGGGAGTCTGTTTATTTATTATGTCAGTTTCCTTTATTGCCTAAATGTGCAAGAATGCAAATAATAATATAAAAAAAAAAATACAGGAAAGGAAAACAAATGAAAATGAACTTAATGCATATAATTAATCTACATGTGCATTTAGATTTTGAAATTGAATAGTTTTTATCGTAAAGAAATAAATAATAAATGAAAGGTTTCTGAAAGCGTCATTGTGCAAGAACTGAAAGCGATAAAGAAACAGTTTTAAAAGCTGTGGATGACAGTTGGAGATGGAGGTGAGATAGTCGGTGGTTGCAGTTGTAGTAGTAACAGTAGTAGTAAGAGGAGGAGGAGGAGGAGGTGGAGGAGGGGTTTGGGTTTGACGGATGGATGGTGAAACCCACTTGCAAGAGTTGGAATTGGAGGACAACGTGGCTCTAACAGCATTCAGCCTGTCTGTCCGCCTGCCTCCCTGTCTGTCCCTCCATAACCTAGATTACTACAACCAGGCTTAAAGGGAGAGAGGAGGTGGAGGAGGAGGAGGAGGTGGAGAGCTCAGTGCCTTTCACACCTACAACCTCGTAAAAATACCAAACCTGCTCACTGTACCCACCACATTCCCCCTTTTTAATGCCCGAGAAAGTAAAACATTTCTGCGCCGTGCATCGTCTAAATCCAGATTAACGTGCACCTGAACGCATCAAACATTAAAACAATAACAATAAAATGAGTTTAAATGTCACTCCGCGGCTCTAATTGACGTCCTGAGGGCGGACAGACAGACAGACAGACCGGCAGTGAGACACCCGGCATCTGTGCACAATCCACGTGTGTTCTGTCCCAACTTTTTTACCCGCCACCATTTTCCTGGAATCCCACCCTGCACAGTATCACTCCGCCGTGAAGACAACATAGTCCCCGGTTTGGATCCTGAATTACACAAACGCGCCTCCGCCGTTAGTCTTCCGCCAGGATTTAATCGAAACCGGAACCGACGGCGAATATATAGACACCGTGTTCGGTTGCCATCGACGAGCCGGTGTCGGTTTTAACGTTTTGGCGCGATTTTGCGAGCGGCGGAGGGAGAACGGCGAGCAGCGGTGATATAAACCGAGCGAGCCGCCGGCCACACCCACTCTGTCTGCTCGTAGCGGCTGAGAGGAGGAAGGAGAAGAAGAAGAAGAAGGAGAAGAAGGAGCAGGAGCAGGATACAAACACCATGCTGCTCTTCTCCAACTTTAATTTCACACGCAGAAAATTTCACGTCAGCAGATAATCCAACTGTCACGTCTCTCTCGGTGGATTTTATTGGATATTTCCGGACGTTTCTCTCGATATTTCTTCTTCATTTTTGAATCCCACCACCACCTACAACATCATCACCACCACCAACAGCGTCTGTGAGGAGATTTAGGTAAGGTGAGCTTTGCATGCAGGCGACTTTTTTTGTGATTTGACTTCGTGTGTGAAGTTGTGCGTTTCTGTTGTCGTGGTGTTTTTTGTGATTTAAAGGCAGAGGAGGCAGTTTCACGTGGGGGACCCAGCAGCGCTGCTCAGCCCATGCGGGGTTTTTTAAATGACCCTTCCAGCGGGTTCACCTCTGGGTTTTTTAAGGACTTTGAGCTTTTTTTTTGTTTTTGTTTTTTTTCCTGGTGCGATGAGTGACGTCTTTCACACGGAATTGCAGAGCAAGCCTACACGCGTGCTTTTCTTGTATGTTGAGGTTTTTTTGGAAATGTGTCGCGTTCAAAAAAATCTTGACAAAAATAATTTTAAGTGAAATTTTAAAGGGAGTCTGGTGCGAAGGCATACGGTCAACGCGCTCTAACGGGAGAGTGACGCTGCGGTGAATCTGCATTCAGAACCTCATTTAGAATTTTGGGTATTTTAGATTCAGCCTTTAAATGCACGCGTTGGACTTAGTCGCTGGTGGTTTTAGAGACTGGCAGTCATTCACGTGTAATACACAGCAGTGTACTGTTGTGTTGGATCAGGAAAATGTCATCATTAAAGCTAATATTTACTTACTTTAACTGTCTTGTCACGCAGCAGACTGGTCTGTGTTCAGCTTCTGGCTCAGGTTTCTCAGGCTGTGATGGTAAAGAAAGGCAGCCTTTAACTCCCAGAGTCTGTCTGCACCACACACACACTGCTGCTTTGTTCTCCAATACAGCCTGCTACACACACACATACCATAAGACCCCATAGGAATCTTATAGGGCTTTCCCACAGTACTTCTCCAGCCTTGTTTGTGTAATCAGATGATTGATTTTACACCTTTTTTTTTTTTTTTGCATTATCACCTTAAAGTTTTTTGGTTGATGCATAGTTCACTTGTCGTGTCCTGACTGGTTGCTGTAATTGCACAAGATCCTCCGGGCTTCTTTTTTCATGTTAACTATCCAGGCATTGTGCTAAGCAAAGCAGTTTTTCTTTTCTTTTTTTTTTTTTTTAATCACGAGAAAGAAGTTGTGAGGTTTTCTGGATTTCCTGCAGAGAAGCTTGAAGTGCTCGTTCATGTGTGAAACGGCACCAGAGGCTTAAAAGTGTTGAGCAACAAAAAGAAGAGCAAACAAAAGCCGCCCATCCTCTCTCTTAAAGTATTGTTTTCCACACCAGCAGGCAGCCGGGCTCCATTTGTAGGGCCTTTTTTTTTTTTTTATTATTATTAACTTTCTGAGAAGGAAAAATGTAAATTGTGGAAAGAGGTGTTAAGTTTCTAGCCCCTGTCTCTCCCAGCTGTTCCTATGATGTCATGGGAGGGGGCGTTGAATCTTTTGGGGTGATTTACAGCCGCCCCCCGGGGGAGCAGCATGAGGGGCGGAGCTTCAGTGATGTAAACACAGATAAAAGGTGGCACGCTGCTGCTCTGGGTCTCAGTCTGGAGGAACCGGTGTAAACTTTCACTACAACACGTGTTGGTGCTGCTGGGATTTACCCCGTTCATCGCCGACACTGCGCTGCTTTAAACACACTACTGGATTTAAACCTAACGCGCTCTGCTACCTCACTGATTTGGGTTTTTTTTCTTTTTGTCCTGTTTTTCTCATTTTTCTCTCAGATTCTGCAAGCAAACATGTTGCAAAGCTTCAATCAGTCGCAGGACTGGCTTTACTCTGAGCCGCTGCTTTTTGACGATGAGTTCTGTCAGAGTTTGATGAAGGACCTCCAGTCGCTACCGACGCCGCCGCAGTCCCCCCCGATGAAGCCCGGGGTGGGAGGCAGTAAGCCGCTGTCCAAGGAGGACCAGCTGAGCTACGTGTCGGACATCCTGCTGGAGGACCACGACATGCAACTCAACTGGAACTGTGACTTCTTCCACTCCGACGCTGCTGAGAAGGAGGGCGAGTCCAGCCAGCCCTGCTCCCCGCTGGACGAGGGCGGCGAGGACTGCCTGTGGCAGTACCTGGCAACGGACAAGAGCCTGGAGGAGAAGCTGGTGTCCACCATGCTGGGCTCCAGCCCACTGCTGTCTGACATCAACACCAGCATCTTTGAGGAGATCGCCGGCTCCACGCTGGACTGCCAGAACCTGATGGACACACAGGAGACCAGCGAGTCCACATCGGACTACGGATCCACCGGTGGAGAACTTTCATCCAGTGACTCTGGTGAGTTCATTTCACATATTATTATTTTATTTTAGTCAGAATCTTTGGACTTGTTTTTGATTCACACTTTTAGACTTTTTTTTTAATTTTATTTTTTAAATGGTTGGATTTTTCTTGGTGTTTTTAGTTCTGGTATCAGACTTTAATCTCATTGCTGCCGTGTTTATTGTGCAGCTTATCAGTATAAACACTCCTCGTCCAGAACTGATAATTCATTGATAATTCAGCTGTTAATGTTTAGTGGCACCGAGCCCAGCATGTTCTTTGCACTCAGCTTATCTGAACTCCCGCCGCTCACCTGTAATCTCCCCGAGCCTTAAGACCGGCGAGGTTGTTGGAGCGTGGGCAGGGCGTCAGCTGCTGACTGACATGAGTAGATGAGAGCTTTCAGGAGGGAGAATTGACTGTAAGACGTGTGTGAGTCATGCTCAGCGGTAACAGTCGCGGCTCCATCCATTAACTCGTAATGAGTCATTTCACCGACCGGTGCCCTCTGGTACTCCAGCTATGAACCACACAGGAAGAGGCAGACACACATCTATTATATTTGAAGGATTAGTCTTTGTTGAAACACCGAAATCTCACAAATGTTTTAATTTTTCATTTTAGTGTTAAATAAAAAGCTGTTTATGCCTTTTTTTAACCGTGGCCATGATCCTGAGCTGCCTTTGTTCATTAACTCATTAATTAATTAGTGACAGTTTGCCACCAGTTGTGCGTTTCCTCATATTTGTGGTTGTTTACAGTAGAAAGACAGACTGTGACTACCATCTGGTGTCCTGCTGTCTGTGTACACTGTCCACACACTTGTTGTTGGTGTCCTGTGAAATGTCGTCATGCCGTCACAGAGCTGCTAAAATTACCACACGGGGTCAGAAAACAAGGTTGTGCCAGAAAACTCTAAACCCTTCTCTCTCCCTCTTCTCTTGTTTCCCACAGAGGAGGAGATCGATGTCGTGACGGTGGTCCGCTGTCCCTCCAGCCCCTCCCCTCTGCCCTCGCTGTCCGACCTGTCTGTCCGCCAGCAGAAGAAGGAAGAGGAGAGGCGAGCTCTTCAGCGCCACCACTTTGAGATCCAGCTGCAACACAACTACGCCGCGCCCTGCCCCGCCTCGCCGCCGCCTTCGTCTTCCTCCAACAAGCGGTCGCGAGGTGGCGACAGCTCGTCGCGCTACCACCACTCGTCCCGCAGCTCGTCTTCATCCTCGTCGTCATCGTCCTCGTCGCGGTACCATCACCACTCGTCCCGGAACTCGACGGAGACGGAGGATGAGGAGGAGCGGAGGCGGACGCACAACGTGATGGAGCGGCAGCGGCGCAACGAGCTGAAAAACTGCTTCATGCGCCTGCGGGACAACGTGCCCGAGCTGTCGCACAACGACAAAGCGTCCAAGGTGGTGATCCTGAAGAAGGCGCGGGACTGCATCTACGGCCTGGAGGACGAGGGTCACAGACTGCAGTCCAAGAGGGACAAACTTAGAGCGAAACAGGAAGAGCTGAAAGCCCGACTGGAGCAGCTTCGAAGCTAATGGACTACGACACCAGGGCTGCATATTTTTTATGTTTTTTTTTTGTTTAGACCTGTAGAGACAATGAGGGCGGGTGAGGGTGGATAAGGGAAGAGACTTTGTACAAAGACGCGAGGGATGGGTGGGGATAAAGGATGGCGTGTCGTGCTGAAGAAGAGCGCACAAAGTTTGACATTTCAAGAACTTCACGGTAACAATGTCTCTGGACTGTATAACGAAACATAGCGACTTTTATGCCATGGACAAACACAACACACTCATTGCCTCAGAATTGATCATTCTCATGCCTTGACTGCTGACTGTTGTAGAGAGTAGGACGTCTTTAAGCGTTAAAACAAGGAGGGAGCAAGCAGATTATCTTTCTTATTCTTTTTTTTTTTTTTTTTTCTTTCTGAGTTTTGGCTGGACGCACACTGAAAGACGAGAACCAACTTTTTGTTTTGGTTTCTTTCTTTTTTTTATTCCCCCTCCCATTTAAGGGAGGGGGAATAATGCCAAATGACACCAGTTGGGTCAAATAACTTGAAGCCACATCAGCTGAGTAGCTGAATGAAACTTGAATATTGTGTTTTTCAGGATTGTCTTATAGCCATACTAACCAGTGATCCCTCCACTCTGACAGGTGTGTGATGGTGGCTTCCAAGTTATTCGGTCAACTGCACCTCCGTCAGTTCCTGTTAAATTCCAAACATGATGATGATTTTTAATTTTAAGGAGTTTTTCAGTGTGCGTTCAGCCTCGTTTGGCCTCAGGCGGACCCTCGGGCCCACACCACTCTGTTATCAGGTTAATGACAGTACTGTATAGACCAGGTTTGATGCTGTACGTGTAACTGTGCTCGGCCTCGGTTCAGCTCGCCGCCGGCTCGCTCACTTCAGAGTATGTGTGTGTTTTTTATAGTTGAAACAATAGTGATAATTGTGTGTCCATTAATAAAACTGTTCAAACTCAAAGGTAGCCATATTAAAGCAGCATTCAGGTTTGAGGAGAACGAACCGGAGAGCGAACTGAACCGCGAGCTGAGCCGTCGTAGCAAATCAGCCAAAGTCGGGACGAGAATCCTCTGGAGAACGTTTTGATGAATGTTGGAAACGGAGCGACAGGCCGACGGTGTCCTGACACGTTGTTGTTTAAATGGTTCTGGTTGGAGGAAGCTGCAGCACAGCGGCGATACTGTGACATGTTAATTGTGTAGCTCATAGAGCAGACGATTTGCCAAGTATAAAGATATTTTTTAACGATTTTTAATCCAGTGGAAAGTGCTCCAGTGTCGTCGTCGTTCATTGGTCAGTGGCATTCAATCAAAATGAGATTTACAGTTTCTTTTCTCAACACCTGCTGATGACATTTGGATTGAATTCTTCCAAAAATCTCATTATGAGGATGACCTTTTTTAATTTTACTGTAACGACGCAGGACAATAAGCCAACATCGCTGAAAATATTGTCAGTGTACAAAAAAGGTTTGTACATTTTATCAGATTGATGAATTAACTGGCCAATCAAACTATTTTATGACATGGTCATAAAATAACAGCCGTGACGCCAATTTAATATTTCAAAGATGGTGATCGTAAAAAGATGAAGGCCTCACGTGTTCAGTGGAGCCTGTTGTTGTTGTACCGGAGCTGGAAAGTTCTGAAATATCAGTAACGGGGTTTTTTTTTTTTTATATATTTAATGAATGCCACTTAGATATCAATTATTGCCAATGTTAGCCATTTAATGTGCTGTTTTCAATTGAGTGTGCAAAATGAGAAACATTTTGTTTTTTATTTGTGTCAAATGTCTTAAAAATAAGCATCGATAACAGTTCTTCCTCCTCGAGGTCTGAGTGTACTCGAGCAGACCGGGTCAGTGGGGATGATGAGGACGGAGGTGTTTTTTATTTTCAGTGGTAAAAACCTGTTCTGCCTTGAAATGTGTTCTGTTCAGGACTCCTTGTTTCCTTTTTGTTTGATTACGTCGCCGTCTGGTTCAAACCTCACCTGCTTCTGGTTTTTTTTTTTTTTTTTTTTTTTTTTTTTTTTTTTTTCAGGGAAGCTTTAATTTCTTGATTTTTCTTCCAAACGTTTTCTCATCGAGCTTCACGGTTGCAAAGAACCGAAGAGACGTTCAGAGGTTTTAACCAGACGGCGGAGGATGATGACGATGATGATGATGATTTTGTTTTTCTTAGCATGATACAACCTACCTCCACCTGCAGTCTGGCTTGTAATGTTTGTTTTCTGGTTAAATATTGTACAGATTCTTTTTTTAAACAAAAAAAATGTAAATATTTTTGGTATCTTATCATAAATTATTTTAGTCTTTTTTTTTTTTCTTCCTTTTTTTTCTTTGTTCATTTTGAATTTGAGGATTTTAAAAATGTTCTTTACAAGCAGCACTTTTTTTAATATTGATGTAATTAAACAATGAATGAGAGTTTCTGGACGTCTGCGTGGTTTTATTACACAAACACACACAAACACACACACGGGTATTTAAAGTCTGTCATTATACAGATTACGAGGTTGATAAATAGATTACAACGAAACACACCCAGAGAGTTATTGATAAGATAAAACTGGAACAATGAAGTCTACGATTGGAGCTTCATGTCTGCCTCGGACGTTGTTATCATACTTTGGTTTTAGAACAATATAAGTTTACATGAATATCATAAAAGTCTTAAAACGCCTTCATTTGATGTCAACAGTTTGCAGGTTTAATGGATATTTTCTCGGCAGCGACTCACTGAAGCGTGTTAGTCAGATTTCCTTTCACACAGAAGTGTGAAGGATGTAAAAAATGGAGGGTTGATGTTCTGAGATCCTCAGCTGCCAGTAGATCCTTCTGGTGACTCCACAGTTGTTTACATCAGTCTTACCAGCCAGCCAATGGCAGGTCTGCACTCAGGAATCACCTGTGGACTGGTGGAGGGTTTGTGAACCCGACGACTTCGCTGAGATATTCCGGCTGAAAGCAGCACGACGTAAATCAACCAAAGGAGAGCTGCACTTGTTGAAAACATGAAATATCCGCGACGTCTAGTTTTGGGTAACAGGTCAGTGAGTTTCCATGTGCTGCTCCGCCAACGTGTCAGTGGACAGTTAAAAAAACAACACCTGCATTACCCACAATGCAACTCAGCTGGTGATCCTTTGGACAGCGATTCGTACGGATGTAGACTCGAGTCACGAGCCTGAAGAGGAGATGAGAAGCGAGGTACGGAGTTCTGTTCTGCTCGCCTCCTCTGAGCTCCGGACCCGCAGGGTTCTGATTCAACTGACTCAAGTGATGTCGACTCCAGTGACATCACTCGAGGCAGATTCCACACAGTTTTCTCTGGAAGCCTCAAAAGACTTCATGGAACGACTCAGACTGCCATGTGTGAAATCTAAACAACTCTCTGAAAGTTTCTACCTTGGCAATTTTTTTTTTTCTTTTCATTCGGCTGAGCACCAGGACTTTGTGCTCACTCGTGTTTTATTAGCTGTCAAGTGGTTCCTGCAGAAGTCGAGCTGAGTTCAACAGCTTTTCTGTCTCTTTTCTGTGTTTTTACATGTAAATGTCTCTCAGATGTGGTCTTAAGTTGTTTCAAAGACTTCCTCCTCCTGTCACTTTTTTTTTTTTTTTGTGCCTGATTAGACATCAACACTCTCCTGTTTCACCGACTACATGATGTAAAATGTTCACCTATTTGTACACTGACACGGTGAGCCAAAGCGTCGTTTCTTCCAATTTCAATCTGAGCAACAGGTTTAATCAGCCAGAATAAGTGGAAACACCTGCGTGTGTGTCCAGAGCCTTCAGGTAAAAAAAAAAGAAGAAAATCTCTCCAGTTTACTTTGACAAGAAAAGTGATGAAAGTGATCCCTCCGTCACACAACTGCGCTGTAATGGAGGCACAATTTTAAAAGAGCAAAACCTGCTGAAAACGATGCGGGGGAGGAAATAAAATGGGTAGGACTGTCGGCACAGACTGCAGGAGAAAACTTCTAACAATAGAAAGAAAATGTCAATTTGAAACCTTTAACACTTTCACGTCATCGATCCTTTTCACCGTCTGTCAAAACCTCGTCAGAGAGAACCTGAAGAATTTGGATCTCATGACTCGGTACGATTCAGCTCTCCATCCCTCGCTGACTTACAAAGGCAGCAGATTTCGGTCCGACCACATTTCCCAGCGCAGGAATACTCTCGTTCTCACACCTGTCGCCCCCGGCGGCCCCTCCCAGGTGTGGAGATATGTGAATGTTGTCTCAGGGCAAAGTGTGAGGCGGCAGCAGGTAGATGTGTGTTGTGCAACCTGAGCTCGGTCCATGTGTCGCAGTGTGCATGTGGAGCAGGTGGACATGTGCCATACAGGTGTGTGTGTGTGTGTGTGTGTGTGTGTGCACAGAGATTGTATGTTATCTCGTTCCTGTGCAGCGTAGGTGTGTCTTTGTAAGTCACTTCTGGAGGTTTTGCTTCAGCAGTTCAGCAGACAAAAAATTCAGCGTTCACTTATTTTCCAGTCGATTTGATTCTTTAAACGACCGCTCGGGCTTCAGGTCCAGTTTAAACGTCTCATTCCCACCGAGCAAATACTAGTACGCTTTTTTAGGTTGGTGGGCCGGGCCGGACTCAAACCCACAGCGCCGGTCTTTGACGAGTTAGGTGAGGTGAACTAAAGAAGGAATCCTGACTGTCTGGAAGCACAAAAAACAACCACAGCTCACTCAAATGATGTAGAAACCTGTTGCGGCTTCTTATTTAGACCATCAGCGTCACAATTAGTCTAATTAGTCCTGACGTCCTGTTTCTACATTCCTGTCGCTCACAACATCAGCACAACACAGACCAAAGGAACATAAAAAGGGTCATTACGTCACTGAATCTCACTTTGGGACCAGGCTGTTGAAGTCTACGGGAGAAACGCAACATATCTACGTCTTGTGACCTCTGGTGAACATGTCACCTCCTCTCTGACGTGTGTTCAGTGAACACATGTTGGGTTTTAGTGTGTTTCTCCCCATAGACTTCAATACAGCCGGCACCAGTCTGGCACCAAAGTGAGATTCAGTGATGCTTCTCGTTGATGGAGGACGAGATCAGTTTATCTTTGGCTTTGAGAAGGAATGTGTCAGTAAAGTGCATTGAGTAATATATCGATAGCTGAAGTGTGTGTGTGTGTGTGTGTGTGTGTGTGTGTGTGTGTGTGTGTGTGTGTGCGCAGCTATGTGGGTCAAGGCGAGCGAGTGGATTTGACTGTCAGGTGAGTCTGATAGCAGCTGAAGAAATCAGGTCAGGTGCCATTAAAGGAGCCTTTTGATCGGCGATCGACAGATTAGGTTTGTTGTTTTATGAAAGAGCGCAGGGAGAGGCCTGATAGTGCACACACACACACACACACACACACACACACACACACACACACACACACACACACACACACACTCATCGTCTCAGTGTGTGTTTTCTCATTCTTTAGCTTTGTTAAAACGTGTCAGCAGCTGAGGTGTTCTGCTGTGTTTACATTATTAATTATAATTATCTCTTGTTACCTGACTGAGATCATTTCACCTGCATGTCTGACGAACACCTGGACGCTGTCATCCCTCCAGCTGAACCACAAACACGGATATAAACCACTAAAACACGTCAGTGAGTCACGCTGTTGCTCCGGATTACATGTTGTTTCATCACGTTTGTTTTGACTCTGTTCCCAAATGAGCTTCCTGCTGCTCGAATGAATGTCAACCAAGAACATTTCTGTGAAGATAACACATATAAGTAAATTTCTTTATGTTGAATCTTGTCATAGCTCTGATGAGGCTCAGGCACAAACATCACCAGGTCAGGGTCAGGAAACCTGTTTTGGTCGCCATGATCGCTGACGGAGATGATCTGACAAATAGCCCAGACAATCATCCCAAATACAGTTTTGTCGCCACAAAAAAATGGCTGGAAATGTCCTCAGGGTTGTCTTCAGTCCACTGGGTTGATTTGATCCGCGGTCGGTCGTTTGGCAGCCCCGTAAACTAAGACGACCTCCGTCTCCTCCACCTCCTGACGTGAAAGTCAGCTATTAAACACACAATGTCGAACGTCCTCCGCCATGTTTGCATGTTTCCTCCTGATTTGACATTTTTCTGACTTCAGAGAACTTATTTTGAAGTTGAAGGAGGAAACAAAAGTTCTTGTCTACAGACACCAGGTGTTGGATTTAGTTATAATAGAGCTGGGATGGTGTTTAAAAGTCAAACTGTAACAGACTGAGCCCAGTGTGTGTGTGTGTGTGTGTCCAGTGTGTGTGTGTGTGTGTGTGTGTGTGTGTGTGTGTCCAGTGTGTGTGTGTGTGTGTGTGTCCAGTGTGTGTGTGTGTGGGCGTTGTACAGTAGCTAGCTGACTTGTTTGCCTCTCATGCGGTTCAGTGACCCAAATATTCTGACTCATTCATTCTGATCCGCCACATCACGGCAGAGAGACGGAGAGGGAGTAAAAGAGAGAGAGAGAGGAGAGGAGAGGATCGACCCGGAGAGATGGAAAACTAAGTAGTGAGTGAAATGAAACAAAGGAGAAAGAGAGAGAAAAAGGAACCGCGAGGCTCACTGTTTGTTTTAGTTTCCAGCTGTGCGGGAAATAATGACAGAGCTCAGAGAGACGGTTCTGACACAGACCGGTCCGAACCACACGAGTCACGAATGTGAATCTGTTTCTGCTGCGACTTGATGAAGACGCTCAAACATCTGAACAGCTAACAGTGCTAGCATTTCTTATTATTCCCTAACGTGTTCTGATGTTTTGTTTCTTGATTTTCCTACAAAATGTTAGCGATAAAATACAACATTTTTTCGGGGGGGCCTGGTGCTAGCTCCCACGATACCTCGCACAAATTATGGCCGCTAGCGGTGTTTTCTGTGGTAGCTGGATGCTAATCCTCTTTCTCAGAGCGATTAGTATGGCGTAAGTTAGCATCGTTGACGTGTGAATAGCACTAAAGCAGAGCGCGGCCAGAAGCTCCACTTGTTGATGAAATATAAATAAAAGAGCACGATGTAGAAAAGTGAAGCTGAAAGTGATCCCAGTGTGAATCAGTCTACGTAGTATCTGCAGTGACCGCCTCAGGAAGGAATTCATGGCTAACGCTACATTGCTACGTCGTAGATTAGCGTCAGAGCTACATAACTGAGCTAACAGTCATCGGCGTCGGCGGCTTTTACAGCTGCTCTCGTACTGAAAGTGTCTTCTACTGCCGACAGGTGCTTCAAGAACAAACAACACTTATTAACTTTGAAACGTAACACAACCAGCGATATTTGCTGAGGGAGTTTTTAACAGGTGACCCCGAACAACAGCAAATCTCCCATGACCTCTCGGGCTCAGTCTGGAGATAAATGAGTAAGTCAGTGTTACGCAAACTTGATTTTCCTCAGAGTTTCCTCTCTCTTTACCACCACCGAGACGCTCTTCCTCTGAAGTTCCTGTGAGAATCCAGTGTGGCAGCTGCTCTCCGTCATCTTCATCTTCATCATCATGTGCTCATCACGCTCGGATGTTGAATCCACTCCAGCCTGGATGTGACTCAACAGCCGGTAAGTCTTCGCGGTCCTCCTCTCTTGTTCCGAGGCTGACGCAGCTGCCCCACATTACCCCTCATCTGCAACCCATTACCCAGAAACCTTTGCTCCGGTGCCTGTGCAGGAGCCCCCCCCCCCCCGAGGGCCTGCAGCCAGCTCTGACGCTGCGTTTCCTGTTTGCACGTCACTGACTACCAGAGTCATGTTAAAATAATAAAGCTATTATATCAGCGCTCAGTCACGACCACGGGATCCTGAGCCGGGCTGACGCTGTGTGTGTGTGTGTGTGTGTGTGTGTGTGTGTAGCCAGCGGGGAGGAGAGTGTAAATGTGTGTGTGTGTGTGTCTGTCTGAGTGTGTCGTTGTGTGTAGCTGCTCTTGTTAAACTAATTTCACGTAGAGAAGATTAACGTAATGTCTCACAGTGAAGCTGAAGAGCAACGTCAGGAAAAAAGGGAATAAAAACTAAACTTCTGCACAACAGAACAAATAAACATTTTCCTCACTGTGGTTCACAGTCCTATGTTTCCATATATATATATACATATTTATATAGAGCACATGGCAGGAACACAACAAGGTCTCTTATGTTCTTCAGGCCCACATGTGTTTGCTCTCCCAGGGTCCAATGTTTCCCAGATTTACGAGGAACATAATGGAACCGTAACAAACGCTCCTCTGTTTTCTCCCCATTTCTACATATTTGTTCTCCCATGTTCCTCAGATTTATATCGGACATTACAGGAGCAGCTCAAGGGGTCCAATGTTCCCCAGTTCTTGATATAATAACTGTTCTCTGAGGATCCTGTGTTTCCAGAGTTTTCACCCGGATGTTTGTTCACAGGATATTGAAATAAGGACCCTGTTACCATCGGACCTTGGGAACATTGGACCCTCGGAACATATTACATTTGGAGCCTAGAACCTCGTGGAAGAACGACCATGGGAACGCAGAAACTTGGTCACAAAGGATCTTGGGAACATGGATTGGTTCTGATACAGATCAGTTTCAAACAAATCCCAGGCGGATTAGTCACCATTATCACCTTCTGGATGTGATCATTGATTGAACAGAGTGTATTGATCGTGACACAGTTCTGATGGATCGCTTCAGAAGCTTGTTTTTTCGCCTCCTGTTTGCTGTGATTCAGTCGCAGCTCCCCCGTTCACCTTCTGCTCCACCGACCCCCCGCCGCTCACTTTCCCTAATGTGTGAAAGTGCTCTCATTCACCCCATCGACACGTCGTTAGCTCGCTAAAAGGAAGCGGCTAACTGTCGCCGTCACACGTTCGTATTCTTCCCGAGGTCGTTGGATCGCAGCCGGGAGACTCCGCGGAGTCTGCAGCCTGAAAACTCTGACGTGACTTCAGGTTCAACGCAGGAAGTAACAACGCGATGATCTTACTGAAGTTACGCCGACTGTCACCTGGACACCTTTGAAGTTGAAATCAGTTTCTGAAATGTTTTAGAGTGAAGCAACAAGAGAAGAGTCTTTAAAACCTGGTAACAAAGTGCTTCACACAGGGAAACTTATTAGTAAGGTGGTCGCTTTATAACAGATTCACACACTTTGGACTTTTATTAGAAAAATAACTCATCAAATATTTGATTAAAAATGTCCTAAAAAAGAGACAGTGTGTATGAAAATCTGTTTAATACAAAACACACTAAAGGTTTAAGAAGTTATATCACATCTAAGATGAAAATATCTTTTAAAAAAATATACAAAACCATTTAATGTTAAAAGAAATTCTCCATGTTTTTCTCATATTTTGATACTTTCTTGGCATTACACATTTTTTTTTATTAATCCTAAATATTAGCACATCATGAGAGTCTCCTATACAGTCATTACAAATCTCTCTCAGCAATGAGTTTATTACAGATTCACACATCTTGGACATTTATTAGATAAATAGCTCATCAATATTTGATAAAACTTCCTTAAAAAATTGAAAATGTGTGTAAAAATCTTTTTATTACAAATGAAAAACAGTTTCTTCATATATTTAACATTACCAATGTGGTTTAATTAAGAATATCACATTTAAGATGAATATCTTTAAATATCTTTTTTTTAAAAAAATATGCAAAACCATTTAATGTTTAAAAAAAAATCTCCATAATTGTTTTCTCATATTTAAATAATTTCCCGGCATCACACTTTTTTTTTTTAGCATGTATCCTAAATATTACTTTATTAAATAATCTCCAGATGTTGTTTAATATCAGACAATTGAAACTTTTGGTGTAATATTTTTTCTGTTTACTTTTAAGATTAGATAAACTTTATTAATCTCTGGGGAAACTGCAATAAAATACAAAAACAGGAAACAGAAATAATTAAATGTTGACATCAGTGTCAAATAGTCAAACTTTAAAGAAAATATGGAACAATAAAATAAAACTGAGAAAAAGGATTTAGAGGTAATGCAATTTTATTTTAACATGATGCTGTAAAAAAGTTGGATGTCAGAGATTTTAAAAACAAACTATTTCTTTTTTTCATCATATTTTTTTTATTCCACACATTTGTCTCTGTTGGAGCTCATCGTTTGATTAAGTGTTTCTCTCTGGATGTTTGTCGCCTCAGGTAACAATGAGACAAAGACATAAAAACCCAAATTATCACGACGGCGGCCACTTGTTGTGTTACAAAGAAATCCAGCAGGAATCTTCTTATCTATCTTATTCGACGCCATGTTGAATCTTCTGACGTCATGGCTAAAAGTTTGCGGCAGCTGAGTCGTTTCACTCCGAGCCGAAGTCGGTTTGTGTCTCGGCATCCTGCGGAGACGCTGAGAGAGCTCGTCTGAATTCTCCTCCTCAAACCCCCCTCTCATATACATAAACTCTGGATCTCCTCGTTAAGCTTTAAAGCCCACTAATTAATGCACATACTGTATTCATACCGCGAGTCCTTAAATGCATCACCAGGGAGGGAGACGCGATGTGACAGATCGCCACACCTGAGAGAGTTTCGCGTCCCTGCTGGGTGATTTTCACATCGACTGAGATGACTGAAGACCGACAGCGACCCTGAAGCATCCTGAAGGCCGATAAAAACAATAAAAACAAGACAGAATACATCTTGTGCTTTGGTCACACGGAGATTAATATCATGTTTCAAACGTCCTCCTACACGCTCCGAGGTTTGAGGTCGTGCCGCCGCTGACCGTGCACTTTGATCGGCCTGATACCTTTTATCTGCAGAATCGGGGTTACTGGGTGCATGTAAATGAGCGATGGAGGGGGAGGTCCCGACTTTTGCATGAAAAGTTCGAGTGGAAAAAAACAAATGCACGGTCTTTCAGAGTCTTGAAAAATCCCCCCCCCCTCCCTCCCTCCTCCTGTGACATCTGACTTGTTTCCTCTTGTGGTTGTAAATCAAGAGTACGTGTGAAACAGACACAGAAAGAGAAAAGAAACAGTCCAACCTTCATTTGTTTGAGGTTTTTACTTTGTGTTTGGTGGAGGATTCTGGTGGGCGGTTGATTCGTGTAGTGGAGTTTTTGCGTTGTTTTTTTTTTTTTTATTTTAAGCATCAGCAGTAGCAGATCTAAGGTTGTTCTGACACCTTTGAGTTCAGTCAGATGAATAAAAACGATCACAGTTGAAATACAAAGAAGCGTCTGTGCAGCTCAGGACGGACGGACATCGACCTTTAACGGGGGGATTCTGGTGTTTCTAAACTCGGCTTGCATGTCATGTTGTGTGAATGACGGTACAAAGTGTTTTGGTGTCCGTCCAGTGGACCGGAACACGAGGCTGCAACACGATACAATAAGTGTCTGACAGCACCGAAATCCACCAGACTCCATTTGCAAAACTAGTAATTTAATGGTTGCACAACATCAATTCATCTAAACTCCACTGAAACTAAATAAAACTCACCAAAAACCGTCTTGGTCTGTATTTCCACCGCTCCGACAATCACCAATCATCTGCTTTGGTTTCATAATTGATCCTTAATTCACCACATTACATGTAAGTTCTGACTTTCTGCTGTCGTCGCCGTATTTTTAACATCTAACTTGGTGAGTTAAGTATTTTAATTCAACCAAAAAACTAGAGTCTGTGTCTGCTGACAGAGCGGAAAGACAAACCGAGATGAACCATCGCTGTCTCAACTTAAACCAAACCAAAAATCAAAGCGGTATTAAAACACTGGATGTGTTTTTCTGCAGTGGTTTGTGTTTCTGAGGGAGAGACAGACAAACAGACGTCCTGCTGATGGAAACGTCGGATCATAAAACACTTATTTGTGTCGTCCTGGATGGAAGTTTGTAATTTGTCTTTTCATTTGTTGGAGAGAAAATCCAAATTCTGGTGAAGGTAAAGTCACAGAGGAGCCGTCAGACGATCTCTGGCATTTTCGATTGTGAGAGAAATTGGAGGGTAAAGTAAGAGAGAAGAAGAAGAAGAAGAAGAAGAAGAAGAAGAAGAAGAAGAAGAAGAGAAGTTACCACAATAAGTGTCTCGTTGTGCGCGTTAAACTGATAAAGGCGGCACAATCAAACAAAAGCAGAGAAGAATGAAAAGCCACAACGAAAGGTTTGGCGGTCGCAGACGCTGCCTGACACGCGTCTTTACCTGTGTGGGAGGGTGAGGTGAGACACGGCGGGGGAGATTAACGCCTCTCTCGGTGGGGGAGATCCCTGCAGAGCATAAAACATTTGACTCACCGGCGTGAATCATTACATCACAGCTCAGGTAAGAAGAGTTGTGGAGGAGATGACAACCAGGTGAGTGTGAGGGAAACTCTCTGACGTGAAACCAACTCAATCATAGAAAAGTACAAACTTAAATAGGCACAGAAAGTAAGAAGTGTCGGGTTCTGCTGGGTGTTCATCCGCTGCAGAAAATAGTTCCCAACAAGTTTTTAAACATTTACGAGGAGGCGCTGACGCCGACACGTTGTTGGATTTTATGCCACTGAGTGAAGTATAACTCCCTCATATCCTTAACAGAATATTGTGTTTTTTGTGTTAAATGTGAGCTCAACACGTCCTCACGTTTCGCCTCCACGCGCTCCCGTCGGGCTCCTCAGCGGCGTGTTTGCTCTGCACACAAAGCGGGCCTCACACGTCAAACACTTCTCTGTGACCTGAAAAACACACGGAGAGAGGCTGAAATGTTTTCAAGGAGAGCAAAGTCCGCTATCTGGAGCTCGCATAGAAAAAGGAAAAAAAAACAAAAAAAAAACATGGAATGCGGCGGCTCGTTTTGGGGGTCAGCTCCTCTCTGATTAGCACGCCGGCTAATGGACCCTCAGCAGCAACAATAGGCCTCCGCGGCACAAAAAACCCCGGGCTGCTCATTCATCTCAATCAGAGCGCTGTGTTTAGCGCAGTGGGGGTTCTTCCAGGGTGTCCCGAAAAAAAACAAAGACAGGAAAAAAAAAAATGCGGGGTAGTGAAGAGTTACAAAGTGGGATTAGCTGCTGCTGCTGCTGCTGCGGGCAGGATTTCCCTCCTCGCTGTAGATGCTGATTTCCTCAAATTACAAACACAAGACTTTAAGATACTAAACTCAACTTGTTAATTTAAAGGTTTGTTGCAGATCGTCACGCTCCGTCCGGCCGCAACGTAACAACTTTTGATATTTCCATCCTTTAAAATACTCAGATTCTCAAGTCTTTGCACAAGTGTTTGGTTTTTTTCTCCACATCTGGCAGTGATGTCGCCGGAGGAGGGGTGAGGTGGGGTATTCCCCCGGTGTTGTGTCCTTCTAACTGTACCCTGAAGCAAATCAACCACACACACACACACACACACACACACACACACACACACACACACACAAACACACAGACTCTTTGTTTAACTTCACTGGAAAAACCCCCGAACATCACACAATCCGTCACCTTCGGTCTCGCTCCCTCGGGGGACACCAGAAGTCCTGTCGCAGCCTCGGAACAATAAAAAAAGTGACGAGTGCAGTAATTGAGGCCCTTCTGTCGGATTATTGAGAAGCTTCTAGGCTGTTAAGAGAACTTCTGTCGCTCCAAATTAACAGTTATGCGTGTAAATGTATCTTGATTGAATTGTTGGATTCGTCCGTCGCTGCAGCTTGCAGAGAGTTGGTCGGTCTTCTTTGTGCAACTTTAGATTCAACATTGGTACATTTTCTCTTTGCGAGCGTCTTTATTTATATAATTATCTCCATCGTTCCTCAGACTCGTTCTGTCTTTGGTGGAAGTTTGTGCACCTTCATCCTGGAGACACTTTAAATTTGATCATTAGATCATTTCACAGCTAATGTGATGAACTGAGGGTCAGTTTTTTAAACCACAGCAGAGCTGGTGATTGTCAGAACAGTGGAAAGACAAACAAGATAGTTTCAGCGACTTTTATTTAGTTTCAGCAGTTTAAATGAATCAGCGTTTTGCAAATGGAGGCTGGTGGATTGTTTCTGTTTCTGGTTGAACAAAGCAAGAAAGATTATAAAGATAAGATTAAGGACCTTTTGATCGCTGAAAACAAATGTCCTGTTACTGAACTCGCTTGTTTTCTTCATGTTGAAGGTCTTGACTCTGAATCTCAGCGGGAACATTGTGGTTAAAATAAATAAATAAAATACACAGACAGAACAAAATAAATGCTCTGACCTTCCTCAGGTTTCTTTATTCTGTAATCTTTTATATTTGAAGATGTAACATTTCTGCAGTAAAATGTCAAAGACTCAACTTTTGCTGTTTTACTTCATCATCAAACTTCATCTTTGTTTCGACTGAGAGCGACAGAAGTCACGTTTTGCATGAAACTTTGGACCATTTTAAAATAATGATTGAACTATTTAATCTTCATTTTTTCTTTCTCTAATGTTTCATGTGATTGATCGACTGGACTATCTGATTGATTTCTCTCCCTGTATTGATCCACAGCGATGGGGAAACATGACTAACGGATGTTTGATAAGTAACCAATCCTCTGTTCAGGTGAGTTGATGTCACGGTTGTCGGACACAGCTGCTCCTGCTGATTGCTGAGGCCTCACTCGGTGCACGGCTGCTCCTGATTAGCCTGATTGGAGTCTCATTTTATAAATCTCAGGCTGTTCTGGCTGCACGTTGTGTGACGTCATTTACATTCAGTGAATCTGATTCTGACAGTCATCATGTTTTCATCCTCTCTTTCCCTCCACTTTTTTTCAAATCTGCATTTTTTTTTTTCTGTGGCCGAGCATTTATCAGGGGGGAAAAAATGCAGGAACCCTCACAAAAACATGTGGACGTCTGTTTGAATGTCCAATCACAGATTCTACAGAATCACACTGACTCGCTGACTGCTCGTGAAATGCAGTTGTTAACTTTTTAAAGAGCGGAAAAAATGTGGAAACTCCTCAAAGACAGAAAGCAAAAGTGGTGCTTAGTCAGGCAGAAAAACAAGCGAGGAGCTCTGAGATTATCATTCATGAAGTCCAGTTTTCTGCAGGAACGTCGACTGGAATATGAAGTCAGCGTAAACATTTAACCGCCTCACGAAACTGTTTCCGGTCAGTTTTAACCTGTGAAAATGAGAAAGAGAAGCTGTGATCAGAGCAGCAGCTCCTCGTTTACGACCGGCTCCAACAAATGTTCACACAGGAGGGTTTTACAGAAACAAACCAGTAGAATGACTCTCGTTGTAGAAGAAGCTTGAACTCTTCATCCTGGTGGTGCATTCAGGGACACTTGGCCACTACTAGCTTCGACACAGGGATCAATAAAATCTTCCTCAGGCTAACTGGATGGGTTGATATGAGAAGAGAAATATCGCTCGCTCTCTCTGGAAGCTGTTTCAGGGGAAATCAAGCTTGTCTGAGAGAAGATGTTCTGCATATTCTAGGAAAACGTGTCGGGTTGAGTCGGTTCGCTGAGCGTCTCTCGGAGGTATTTTGGCCCCGAGGAGACGAGCAGATGGGTCGCAGGTGTTTCCGTCAGCTTTATTGGAGCTCTGAACTACTTTTATTTCGACTTTTGGTTTGATTGTTGGTGTTTGATTTCCTTGTAACTCGTCTATCATTCGCAACAAGTTTCCTGAACTATCAAACGGCTCGTTGGACGCTAAAGTTGGTTCACTGCTTCATTACAGACTGAAATATCTCAACAACTATTTGTTAGACTGACATGAATCTTTCTGCAGACATTAAAAAAAAACCCTCCAGATGATTTATAATAACCTTTTTATGATTATTTCCAATGTCCAACACTCTGATTTATGCATGAACGCCTGCAGAGCTCATTAAATTCTCCTGGATGTCACTTGTACGTACTGTTTGGTGAGTATGCTAACAAGTTAAAGTGAGGTAGCGTACCTCGGAGACGTTAGCATTCAGCCCGGAGGCATTCGTACTCGGCCGGTTGAAAGGGAAGTGTCGCGCCTTCTT